>NC_040013.1:36539803-36839803 GCF_000972845.2 Larimichthys crocea | reverse complement strand
TTTCTCATTTATAAAGATAATTAGTAGCCTTTAATATTTTCTCAACTTAAAGCCTAAATAGTAGCCATATGTAATGTTTACCTCCTCAAATCCATCCTAAATTGTGCTTTACCTCACTCTCCTTTGCTGAGATTTATTACCTTACCTTCCGGTTTACACCCCTGCTTGTGATGGAGAGCTATACTTATACAGTACATATCCGGACTACTAAACAACAACATGGATGCATTAGCGAATTTCGCACAAGGAAAAGATCATTTGGAAAACATCAAAAGCTTTATTTGAAGGCGTGTACATAAGACTAACATGACACTGTCATAACCATGACATGACATGTCATGAACATTAAGGAATTTGAATGAATGATTGTTGGCATTTAGTGTAATTTGGTCAATTAATCCTAGCCCCTATCCCTTTAAAAGTGATACAGTTTAACCAATGACACTTAATTACAACAGTCATAAACATTCATAAAGACTCAATGACAAGTGTCATGTCATGAATATGGCGGTGTCTGACAATGTCATATCCCTTCAGATAAAGTGTAAGCAAAGGTTCTGACATTGTGGTTTAAAGCTGTCAGCAAGAGCAAGGAGCAATCGCTTTATAAACAACTCTCAGAGTCAGGGTCAAGGTTTATACATCACCTCCTCCATGTTCATTTAACTAGTCTATATATCACAAGAATTAGGAGGCAAACTGGCTTTCAAATTCAGCATCTTGCTATTCTCTAACCAGAGCAGCAGTGAAAAAAAAGTGTATTATTATATTATATTATATTATATAATATGTAGTATTATTATTATGTATTTTCCGATGATGTAAGTTGTCCAGTGTCTCGAACCTCATGTTTAATCTGTCCACACATCATGCCTGTCAGTGACATCACAAAAATAAACCCCATGTTGTAAGAGAATGTAGCATAAAGACATGATTATACGCATTAGTTGTCCATCTTCCTTGCTGTCATCCTTCAAAAAATGACAGGAATGCTACAAAAATATGTTGATTGGTACATGTATACATTGAGTTACGTATGTTCAGCGTCTGTCCTCTTTTAACTGTGAAGTGCTACATGTAAACACTGGTCAAACTAAGGGATATACTTTGCAGTGCTGTGCTCATAATAGTAATTGCAGGGGGGAGAAGTCAGAAATGCTAATGGTGGTCCGTGTAACCGTTCCAAGTGTTGCTTAATCTGAATGCAATGATGCAATAAAAGACACACGCCAGAAAATACAAGAAGAGGGGGAGAAATGACAATATAGTTGTTTATTTTCACTAATGGACAGTGTACAGAGTATGCTTGTGCTGCACTAATAAAATCATCACTTGTTTTGTAATAAATAAACACACAAACATAGACACAGACATGTGAGAGAAAGAGAAAGTCACAGCTTTCCAGAGAGAAAAGCCCTTAACTGGGACTACGCTTGTCCTCCTCTTAAACCAGCAGTACAAGAGATGCGTGTAGGCGTACCGAGCCAGTTGACTGACTGCTGTTTTTAGTTTGAAAAGGTAACGCTGCGGTTCATCTGCAGTTTCTTTTAAAGAAAACATCAGGGCAGTAGACAGCAATAAGGGCAGAGAAGAAAAAAGAAGTGCAGACGGAGGAGCTGTGGAGTGTGCTGGGAGAGGATTCCATTAATTAATAAAAAGGGAGTAGCATGTCTGTACATATTTATTTTGGATGATACTTTGCAGATAAAACTCCCTTGTGAGGTTAACAAGATTTTCCGAGCAGGGCAGGGAGTGAAGGAAAACATAGTTATGAAGCAATTCTTGTCTTAAAACACGAGGACAAGGAGAACCACAGGGAAATTCTCTTAAATGGCTCTTTTTCCTCTCCAACAACATGAGGTCTAAACAGATGGGACTGATTTTAGCTGTGAGTCACTTTAAACTAGTCATCACATCAGTGACTGACCTGGCAGAGAAGAGGCAGAGACAAAGCTGGATTGGAGACAAAGACACAAATCTCTGCACCTGAGTATCAAGACCTGATATTCTACTTGACTTGATGGTATATGGTGTTTTTGCTGGAAAGAAACAACAAGGAGGACAAAAACTGTAAAACACAGATATGAGACTCAAGGATTCTAGAAATGGATACAATTTGGATGAACCAGTTTTCAGGATCTCCAACCTGCAAGTCATTTAGGACCCTTTGGATTGGGGCTTAAACTCGATGTAGCAACTGCTGTTTGGTGTTTAAAGTTTAGCTATATAGACACATATACATAACACATAAACAATCAAAAGTAGAAAATGTATAAAGCAAAATAATATATTTATATATTTATACATTATGCATAAACAAATGCACTTGCATTGATGGAGGTAGATAGCAAAGATTCAGAGGTAAAAAGGCATATAGATGTTGCTGTGGCTGTAAAATTGGAATAAATGCAAGAATTTCTGTGTGTTTAGCGATAGTGTATACAGTACAGAGTATGAGGTGAAAGGAAAAAGTGGCAGGATGCTGCTGATCTCCTTGAGTTAGCCATCCAGTAATCTGGATTTGAGGGGTCTAGTTTAGCTGGCAGGGCTCCCCCACAGTTAGCGGGAGGCATTGAGGGAAATCTCATCCCTGCGTATGGATGTGTGGAGTTTACACATCGTCTCACACAAAGAGCACAGAGTAGGGAGGACACCGACAGCCCTCAGAAGACGACTCTCGCACCCAGGAACCATGACAGCCCGGGACTGAAGCTGCTGCCCAGAACGTCCTAGAAAGAAAAGGATCGTATCAGGCACAAAACAGTGGCAATATGGAAACGTAATTTAATTTTTCTTTATTTGTGTTATTAAAATCCACTGTGTATGGAATCTGTATGTGGTTGTAGCATATTTCAAATTATGGCGTACATTAAGATTTGTAGAAAAAAACTGTGTCATGGTTGCAGATGTGTTTTTGTTTTGTTTTTTTCAGGCCAGACTTCTACACATAACAGCTTTAATGTTTTCAAAGCATGGATATTATTAACAATATTTTAAATGAATATCCACAAATATGTAGCTAGTTTAAAAAGCTATTTCACCTTTAGGGGAACTGTTTTTTTGTTGTTGTTGTTTTGTTCTAATCTAATGGACCCTTTTTATTTTTTATGCCTCTGTGCACTTTTTTAAATGTGTAATGAATTATATGCTTAACTTATTAGGTTGGCTCAATTGCCTATGGGGTCACTTAGCTGTTCTATCTTGACCCATCACAGATTGATGCCCTGTCAGCGTAATACTTACACAACTTTCAAAGATTTTAGATCATAAAGAAACTTTGATTTCACCTCTGGTTTACACAGGAAATTAATATGCATATGCTTGTATAACGAGTACACATCTGGGTACTACCCATCTTTCAGAAGTAGCTGCTACTTTTCACTTAGTTGTTGCTGACAGAGGAACATAAATTGTTCCAGCCAGTCTGCAAAAGGCTAAGTTATATCAAAAGCTACACAGACTCTGTGATGGATGAATATATCTTTAGTTTTGAATGTTTGGTTTACCTGGTGCTCTCTAGGCCGTCGCCTCCACAGCGGCCTGACTTTGACATGGCATCACTCTGACACTCTGCACAGACCAGCCTCTCTCTCACCAGGTGAGCACTCCAGAGTTTGAGCTTGCATGCTGCACTGGCCTGTTTCACCCTCAGGTACACACAGTAACTGGAGGCAAAGAGTAAGGAGAGGGAAAGAAAGAAAAACTGTCACATGTAATTGACTCAATTTCACTTATGTTTTAAAATCTGACAAAAATACAGTTGTTAATTAGTCATATTACATTTTTAGACTTTACAGGTGTAATTCTGTTTTGTTCTTTGGATTGAGTTTTGAACTGTCATTCTCTAAAACATGCTATTGCAACATTAACAACAACCAGGAAAACTGAACACATCCAGATGAAGACACAGAGAAACAAAAAAGTTTTAACACTCTCCTCCTTCCCTAAAGGATTTCAAGAGTTAAAAAAAAGCAGTCCAACATGGCTTGATTGCTGAAAACTATGATGTCACCCAACCCAGCAATCTGTGCTTGATTGTGACTATAACCACACAACAAGCCCAACAAGCAGCTGGTTGCATTTGAAGGTGATCCAGCAGTGTCACGGTCACCTACAGTATCTTAATATCAACACAGCTCAATCTGTACACTGGAAACAAAAATAAAGTCTTGTTTTTCTGCTCTCTGTGTTCCCTAGAAGGCACTTTGGACTCTGGTACTATTTATTTTGTCTCTGATTAAATCAGCTGTGACAAAACACCACCCCGAGTAGGGTGGTTTGTTTTTCTTGAAGTTCATGCTTGAAGAAAAAGGTTTATGGGCTGAAATATGTGCCACCAGAAACTGAATTTAAATCATTTATATTTGAATTTGAATTGCTTAACTTTAATAATTGCATAAAAAAACTGAATTTGAATCACATAATTTGAATTTGTATTGTTCAATTTGAATCCTTGCATGAAAAATTTAATCTGAATTGTAATTTGAAATTTAATTTATTAGTTTGGAACTGAACATTCAGTTCTCAAAATTCAAATTCAGTTCTCACAATTCAATTTCAATTTTCTGTGACAAACATCTGGGTATTTGAGGCAGAGCAATCGAGCACAGATACACAGGACGCCACCTACGTTTCTGAGTACGTAACATAGTGGTCATTTGTTGCCACCCGCAATGAAACGGAGGAAAAACTGCTTTATGCCGCTAAATTTGCTTCTGTAGCTATTTAACCGTCTGGGGACGGATTGGGATCTGCCTAATCCGCCATGTACATTTTACATATCTGTGAATATCTCTGAAACGGTTTATGACAGAGAGATGTTGCTGTGGAGAAATTGCTGAAGTCAAAGGTCAATGGTGAGGTCAGGAGGGAAGAAAGTGTTCAGGAGCCTCTGATGTCTTATGCTGTATTATTTATTGACGCTTGGTCAAGGAAAATTAGAGACACTCTCAAAGTACACCTGAAGTGCTTGAGTCAGTCTCGCATTCTGACGAACTCATGCTGGTGGATATACTTTAAACCCAAAGATCACACCCCAAATACTATACGCCCAGAATTAGTCAAAGAAAATGTCTTTACTCTTGGAGGTGTTATTGTCAGCATATTCTAGTCTGGGGACACAGATGTCACCTTACGCAGACTGGAACGGCAACAACAAGCTATCTATTATGACTAGGAAGGCAGCAACAGGTCTCTTCGACCCTGGCCACCACAGTGAGATATGGTGGCACCTAGTCATAAGACAAACAGTTAATACTGCCATGGATCACAAGGCTCACACGTGGCCTCGTGTAACCCTAAAAGAGAAAATTCCATAACAGATGTGTTTGGGGTTTTTTTGCACTGTTTTCCTGAGATTTGGTTTGTGTCTGTCCGACACTTCCTTGTTGTTCTATTCCACGACGTAAAAGACCAATCAAAAAATAGATGTTCGGCAGACTGAAAGCGCAGTCAACGAATGGACAAACATTACTAGGCGGGATATTTTCTTTTTCAACCAATCAGTGGATGTATCTATGATGCATTCTAGCCAATCAAAGGACTCTGGGGTCTTGTGGGAGAGGAACAACAGAGAGAGAGAGCTGGGTAGTGATGGGTATTCTGGCTCTTTTTAGTGAGCTGGATCATTTGGCTCAGCTCACCAAGAAGCGACTCTTCCGGCTCCCAAACAGCTCTTCATTTTACCACTTATACCTTTTATAATTCAGCCAAATTCAGCGCTGTTTTTACTTGTGATTTGTATTTAAACACATATATCACTTCAATTTCAATAAATTGCTGTAGCCAATTGCATTTACAGTTGTAAAATACCTTGTAACTCTCTGAAAGCACCCAATGATTGAACTAACTTGCTTGAAGAACCACTCTGCTACACAAAGCAGATAGAAACGAGAAAGGTTAGAAATCACTTGTAGCCAGTTCTTCATCAATTCTGTTCTGTCTTGCTGGGGTTGTTGCCTTTGACCTACTACTTCTTTTTCTGTTGTCACTCATCTTTGCACCACACTCCTCTCTCCCCTTAAGCGCATCTCCCTCCTCTTGTCTTCTGTCACCGTCTGAGCACTGCTACCCCCACCCCTGCTTGGTGGTATGGTCCTTGTCAATTCTCACATAATTGGTTACACAGCATGCATGTGACACCTGTAGGCAACGCCTGCAGCGCCCACAGGTACTTTTGCTAATGAGAAAAGTAAAAACAAAAAAAAAAAAAAAAAAAAAAAAAAAAAAAAAAAAAAAAAAAAAGAACAGCTCACGGACGGACGGGAGCCGGCTCCCATGTTCACTTAAAAGAGCCAGCTCTTTGAACCAGCTCGTTCGCGACCTACACATCACTAGTGCAGGGGGCAGGGAGCACACAGAGCAGAGTGACAGAATAACTTCATAAATACTATTTCTATTGACACATATTGATAGTACAGAAAAGTGAAGAAAAAGATTAACATATTCATTCATGCTTAATGGATTTTATCAGCAATTTTCATTAGCATATACCTTTGGGATTATTTTAATATTGTGCTAAAACTAAGTATAATGAGATTCAAACATATTCAATATGTGCATGCATACAACTACCAAGGAGGGATTTCTTTACTTTTTTCTCTGTAAATCACACAAGGCATTCATGTCTTAATTCCTGAAGTAATAGTAATAGTCCCCCTGGCTTTTGCTAATCCTCGTATCTTTGTGAAATATTACTCGCTGAAATGTTATCACAGATATAACTAAATAACTGTAGATCACCATTTGGTGTCATTTGTTAACTCCTCGTTTCCTGGGCCAATTTCCATGACACCAGGGACATATCAGGGCACCAGATGTCTGTGCAAAATCACCGTAACTCCATGTCATCCATGCTGAATTGCTCTCATTTATGAATAATGTGCCTCCAATCCCCCGATGCTTTGTACTTCAGTCAAAACAAAGGTATCCGATGTCCATTTTAATCAGTGTGAAAGGCTGTGGGCTGTCAGGAAACCAGCAGTGATTTTATTCTCTGGTCTCTGATTTCTCCGGCTCTGAGAACATCTGCAATCAGCTCAGATCAAAGGTGACATCTATGCAGGGAGACCTTTCCTTTTACATGGATTATGGTTGCCTTATCAGTAAAGGTCAGCTCATGATGCAAATATTCAATGACGGCGTTCACGTTACATAGCCAAAGCAATTTCAAGGCTCTGCGTGCTGTGGCAACCTTGGCCTTGGTCTGTACTCTCTAATCTTTTAGAGCACAATCTTAATCTTAAAGTGACCTTTGAAACTAAGTAAAAACTGAGAAGTAAAATCACAAAAGAGATTTATGCAAGAATGAGTAAGCTAACATCTGAAAATGTTCTCTGGCAAAGCATAGTATGTAGTTATAATTAAGTAAGATTAAATATTTGTAAAACTCAAATATGCTTTTGAAATATTGACCTGTTAAATTTGACGCACAAATGCACAGATAGCATTTTTTAAATGAAACTCTGTACAAAACATATGATCATTCTACACTCCACACAGCTGTAATTACCCCTCTCTGCATTGACTGCACATAAAAGCTGAACGCGACAGACAAAAACAAAGAGGGCTGGCTCAGTCAGTCAGGAGCAGTCGTGTGTGTTTGTTTGCAGTGTGATAATAAAGGGCCTTACCTGGCCTTCTCCTCCTTCATCAGCATGTGTGGTCGCCTCCAAGGGTCCTTGAAGTTCCTCTTGAAAGAATCAGGCAGGATCTTTGCCACCTCTGCAGGTCAGGTGTGGCGATGAAAAAGAAATGGGTAACAATCATGTCAGATAAGCTCTTGTTTCCACTAAAAAAGCACCTTTTTTCATTATGGAAAAGTCAGTGGAAGTATAAACATATCCCACATCTTAAATAAAATTCAGTTTTCCTTGGAAATCTGTGTGCAGGTGTTTCATTACCAGGAAAGTGATTCAATAGTACAGAGCATAACTGAGGCTTTTGGTATAGTCCAGCTGGAGATTAGCCATCAGAACAGATGTGTTACTTACAGTTAAAGTGTTAATAAAAGATACCCCAGAGAATACTGAAATACCAAATTAATATGTAACAGATTTCAGAGCAGGGTTGCATAAATGCATGCAAGAGCCATGTAGAGAAAGGTCTCACCTTTCGCAGTGCTGCATATGGCATTGTTTCCAAAGCAGCCTCTACGCTGTTTGAGGTCAGGACAGGGAGTGCCTCCATTTCTAGGGGGAACAGACACTTGCCGACTCCTTTCTGTGCTGCCAACTCCACATGGAGATGTGCATGATGACCAGGGACCCCATGATCCCACCACACAGTCAATGGCTGCTAGGGAAGCAGAGAGAGAGAGAGAGAGAGATCAGCTAAGGGTTTTAGATAAACACCCAAAAATGGAGAAAAAGTCATAAAATATCTGGAGCCTCAGGTAGTGGTTAAGGTAGATTTAGGTTCTCTGAGCATTACATACATACAGAGTTACATTTTGGAATGGTCAGATGAGTCCCAGTTCAGGAAGATTCAAAGACATGAGGGCAGAAGAGGAAGAAATATGTCTTTTTCAGACTCAAGACCTATCCATCACTGCAAATGCTCTAATTCTGACAAATTAACCGATCTTTACCCCAGAGGCAATTATGAACTTTCTCCTAATCTTTGCTGTCATGCTTAACTGCACGGCTGAAAGTGTGAGCTGCAACACACACCCAGATATAGAGTTGCACAATATTTCACTGTGCATTCACTCAGCTAGGTGAGCCGCAAACAAGTGACTGGGTCATTACCATCCACTAATGTCAGATCAGCCAAACCCCAGAGTCAGGAAGTCTGCGACCCAGGTCAAATGTGTGGACCATTTAAATAAGGGGCTAATTTTGCATCCTGTTCTCTCTGGTTTCCTTCTACCCCACACTTAAACACACACACAAATACAGCACACCACATAAACACGGCAGCAGAAGCAATCAAGCTTCACTGTTCAGTAGGCCAATTTAGCCAATTACATCAGGCTAAGAGGAAGCTGTATTAGTTAGATGGCTGCTCTGATCAAAGCTCAGTCTCCAGCAGTAATCAAGCCTTGTCCAACACAGAGTTTTAATAGCGGCAGACATTTAACAGCTTTGTTTTTCCCACTCTATAAATGCATAAACAGATAAGGAGACGGGCACTCAGAGGCCTATACACAAATTAATAATTGCAAACATACACATTTACACCAGAATACGTCATTCAAAAAGCCTGATTTTAGTGCGGAGCTTCTTTGTAGACATTAGAAGTTTAATACAATGAAAGCAGGTGCACACAGCATGAAGGTCTGAGATGAAATTATAGGGAGGGAGAAGATAAATATACCATAACTGAATCTAATCCTTCCTTGCCATCTAATCTACCTAACTCTGTCTTTATAATACGCACACTCAGCCCACAGTACAATGCTGCAAGTGAATAAGTATGTGCGTGTGTGTGTGAACAGGAAAAAGAGAGAGAGAGCTTTCAAGGTGCCGCCTGTTCAGTTCATTCCCATGGTCCCGTTGGGGTTTTGGAGAAGGGGGGCGGCTGTCTCAGTGACACAGCCGATCCACAAAGCCACTGTGGAATCTCTGCATTCCTGCACATTAGTGCTGCCCACCTGACACTCGCCTTTCCCAGATCACTACACGTACACATACACACTCATCAAAACAATTTCTGTCAGATTAAACCCACCCACTTGGGCTAGTTCCACCTTCAGTCATCACCCTAAAACACACAGACATACACATTACTGGTGTAGACTTGTAGAGTGACATGAACTTTCTTGGAAGAATACTAAGGCGTGGGGCGAATCAGACACCACAATCATATCAGCTTCCCTACTTCTGTCTCCTCCACCTCTACTTATCCTTGCTCCTGTCTCCTCGCCTTTCCTTCCCTCTTCTACATCCTCTTCCTTTTTTATGCTGCTGTTTTCCCTTCTCCTAGTGGGAAAAACAAAAGCAAGGGCAGTGGAGGACTAAACTGCAGAGCGTGCGCATTGAAACTGATAGGGTCACTGAGTTCCCACACCCGAGGGGAAACAGGGTTATTACCCCTTCGATCCACACCGACATACACATTAACAGGATAGGACTGAAGCCCTGTCTGGAAGTCTCAGACTGTTGGCCCCAAGCCACCAGAGGTCAGAAGGCAATTACCAAACTGTGGTGGTCCCCTACTCTGTTTCTGGTACCACCAGTGCGACAGTCCCACCACCCACATGATACCCCTGCTGACAGTCTGACCCACAGAGCTTACAGCCACTGTTGTCCCCTGTCCCCATTGTTGATGAGAAAGTCCCCAGTTGCCACCACCTCTGACCTCTGACCCCAATACAGGAAACAAATGGCACTCGTTGTCAGCACGTTGAGCTTTTCTGTTTTCAACCAGCTGATAGTTTTACAAAGTGTTTTCGAGTACTGAAGACTTCCATAATTAAACAAAGATGTTTGTTTTTTTCTGATACTAACTTCAGATCTGTATCGTTTGGAGTATGTGACTTTTGAAACACTAAATAACTGAGACCAGTCCATGATTTTTACCAACTTACTGTGAACATGTTTGTCTTCTATGTTTTTTATAGCACTTTGAAGTGGGTGGGAATATATTGAAAAAAGATGAAACTACGTAATTTTATACACCCACACTTGTATCAAATAATCTGATAACAGTTGGCAGTTCTTGTGGTCAGTTCAATCTAATCAAACTACAAATATTTGAGATCTGAAACAGAGTGTTTAGAGGCTTTATTGCATAATATCTTGAGAGGATGCCTTGCACTGCGTTTAAATTATATTAAGAAATGCAGCTATAGCTATAGTAATACAGCTTTGCTTGGACAGTGTCAGTTGGCAGAGCTTCAGACAAATGCCACTAACTTAACCAAAGCACTGAATGTGTATCCAACGTAAGGACATTTATCTCCCCACTTGTCAGCCAATCTCAGTCACACTTACAGTGTGGAATAATAGCGTACTATCTAGCTTTTCAGAGTGGTATTCAGTCCTGAATCCTGCTTCCATTTTAGGGTTATATAACAAAAGAGTTATCAGACCTGCCCACCCAATTTGCTTTATCTTCTTCTCCCTTTATCACTTTGGCCCACACGCTCTCTTGTCTTGTCTTTCCCCCATCTGTCTCTGTGTCATTTTCGTGGTCGTCTTTTTCACTCTCTCCCCCCCCCTCCAACCCCCCCCCACCATCTCCTCTGTGATAGGACCCAGATGTCCAGCTGCTCTGGAGGACCACTGCACCTCAAAACCTCCCCTGCAAACTACCCTCCTATATAGAGAGCTGGGACAAGTCTTGTACTGTTCACTAACACAAGGAAGGACTATAAGCCTGTTAATAGGGGTGAAGGACACAGGACTGAGCCCTAATAACAGGTTAGCACGTAAATGTTTCCTGTAGACACCTTAAAAAGAGGAGCCAAGCAAACCAACTAATTAAAAGGATTCATTTCAAACACAGCTGAGACAGATTTTTAAAACGGCAGGAGAAGTCTTTGCATTGCAGGGCTTGCAACACTTTATTATGGCATAATGATAATAACTAAAGACAGGCCACACAAAAACACAAGAAATCTCAATTCTGAATGCAGGCTCCACTTCCTAAAAACAATGAATCAACAGTGAAAAAACATGGAAACAAACACCATTTAAAGACAAAATGAAGTTTACTTCAAAGTATTCACTGAGACAGTAACAACAAAAAATGGGAACTTGCACATCTGTACTACCTCAAGGCCAAGATAAAAACAACAAATGGATACAGATGCCTTAGGGGGGAGTAATGAAAAGACCAGGATTGGACTATAACAGAGGCTTCACATGAGCACAGCAGTGCTTAAAGACAAATGCTAATGCTGAAATGCTAACATACTAATACAAATCAGATATATTTACCATGTTCACCTTTCTAGCATGGCTAAAATGTATTTTTAAAAGTGGTTTAGATAAAACTTTTTTTCAAGTTCAACTTGAAAAAAGTTTCTGGACCAGATGAAGAACATCAAATTTATTTGCAGTGTGTGAGTACAAGGAAAAACTAGATGGAAAGCTGTTTGCTCAAAAAACTAGAGCAGCTGGTCCATTTCAGCCAAGCTGGGTAAAAACATTCACTACTCACTGAGGTTAAAGGACGAACGCGTGGGAAGGAAGGAAGAAAAGAAGGGAGTGAACGTAGAAGCATCATGACATGACAGTGTACCACGCCATAAAGGAAAGGAAGAGTAGCAGAAATGCCTGCAGGAGAGATAGATGAATGTTGAGCAAACCTCTGGTGTATCTGAGTCAGAGGCTACAATACATATTCTTGTTGAAGTGAGAACTACCAGACGCCACAGTAGGAGAGGAGAGTAGCTGCCACTTTTATTCTCCAGTGGGCCATTTTCATCTCTAGAGTGTATGAAGAGGAATGAGGCTGGAAATTATGTGATGTACCAAAGGTACTCCTATAACCAGAGACAACTCCCCACATGCATTTTTAACACTGTACAAAGCCTACTGTTCAGTATCATTCATTTGTGATGTTCACTGATGTGTCTAATTTTCTTTAAGATGCCTCCACCCCTTCTGCCTCATCCCCGTCTGCTTTTTACAATGATATCATATATTTCTAGTAACAATCAGTGTTAATCCTATAGCAAGAGAAGAAACTGGAACTTTATCCAATCAAAAAAATGTTGCACACCTTATTGAGGAGGCATCGATTGAGCTGGATTGAATTCTGATGTACTGAAGCCTCAGTCAATGCATTTTACATGTATGTTTCAAAATAAGGTTTATTTCTAAGAGAATGACACCAAAGATTAATGGATTGATAGTCTGTTGCCAAACTAGATTTTGCAAGAATGAGAAGAATGGACACAGTTAACCTTACAATGCCAAGGCAGCCAAAAATAGTTAGTTTGGTTAGTTTTTACTGTGAGATTTTAGTCTGAAAAATGTCTCCTGAGAATTAAGACATGGAACTAGAAGCCAGATTAATCACCAAATTATGGAGAGTTTTTTGGATGGCATATGGTGTAAGATTGGTTTATATCACATCCTCAACTCAAAAAACTATTACAACATTTTTTTTTAAAACTTGTGGATCTAAAACTAAACATGACTGTGAAGCTTCATAACTCATGCCTACCCTGAAATTCACCCAGGAACTGAGTTTGATGGATTATTGTCCTTAAATGGTGTTTTTAGAAATGCTGCATAAACCTGATGATTCCCCCAGAAACATCCTGGTACATAGCATATTCTGCCAGTCTGGTGCAGAAATGCTTGCCAGACGACAATGAGTGTCATAGAGAGGAATTTATTTTCCTTAAAACATTCCTCTGACTTCACTTTTAAGACACATATCTTAACAGAGTAAATATTAAGAGCACAGAAACATCTTCCGCCCAAATTCCTGCCAAATACTTAATTTGTACAACATCACTGGAGGGAATCGTATCACACTTGAAAGAGCTTTGTGGTGCAAACAGTTTTTTTCTGCTTCTCCTCTGATGTCACCCACTCCAAGCTCTTTGCTCAGCTACAGCTGACACGACTAAATTACAGACTGTGACAGACAGTACACAGACAAACTCCTTGATGCGTTACAGAGCTGCAGGATCAGGATCAGATAAAGTCTGAGTGTAACGTGGGTGAAAAAAACATCAGGACACTTTGATGGAACGGAGCCAAGCCACAAGCTGCATGTTGTGTTTATACTGTACAGATGCTCAGGTTGCACAGGGAGGAAGTCAAGGCGCTTTTCTCAGCATCACTCAATGCTCACTGATCCATACAGCATATATAAATCATGGCCAAGGTGACAGATCAAAGACTTTAAAAACATAAAAATCACACAATCCCAAAAGTATGTTTTACAATTCTAATGTGTAGATGATTATTAAGTTTGCCACATGAATATTCATCAGACATGTCTTGGTTTGCAGATATTATGTACAGTGAACACATTGTCCAACACCTAACACCTGCATCTCACCACTGTGTGACTCTGTGTCCCATCAGGATTGACCTTTCTGTCAGAGAGTGACACCTGAGGTCCACGCTGGTAAAAATCCTCATCTGACACGTGAGTGAACTGATGCACATGGCAGCCGTTAGCTGACCTCAGAGGGACCAGCTGCTGTTGAGCAGTACAGTGATGACTCAACACTGACCTGAGCTGCTTTTTCTCTGCTTATTCTGCACAGTCTCAGCTGGCTGCTGGATGATAAATGCTGTCTCTACAAGTCTCTTTGACTGATTGGTGGATAAAAAATACAAATTGAGATTCGAGCCTTTAATATTACCCTAATGAAGACAGTTTAAAAGTTAAACTCACAAACACAAACTAAACTTTTTCGAGTATATGTGTGACCACCTGACAACAACACCACTTTTACCAAAATAAAAGCAGACATGACGACTTGGCTCAAGCAAGTTTAAAGACAAAATGAAGACAAGTTAATCTAAATGTATTTATATTGCTCAAAGTGATAAATTTGCATCAACACATAGATTGTTCTACTGAATTGTATCTTAAATTAAGAGATTAAGATTAAGAGGTTGTAAAAATACACTCAAACATCAATTAAAATTATTTTTTATGATTGTAATTAGCAATGATTGTTGATTTTTGAAAATAACTGAAGTAGTATAGCAAACAGATAAACAGGTAGTTCAACCAGCTTTGCTTAAACCAGGTCCGAGGTCTAATAAGGTGTATTAAGATCACAACACTTGAGTGATTAACTTAATCTGGATGAGGCAGACGGTTCACCTCACAGCACAGATACATAACACTCAAACTGTGTATACACTAAATGTGCCTAAATAGAGGGATTGCTACAGTATGTTAAGTGCTCTTTGAGTCATATGACAGACCCTGCAGGTGCTTGTTAGTGTGCACTTAAGGCGAGGGTCACACTCTATACACAGATAATCACTCTTTGTGAACTTGAGATGTTTCAACATCTCGAGCTGCCTCTGCCACATCTCAAACACAAGTCTCCTGTCAGTAATCCTGACCATCTTTGGCAGTCTGTTCCCATGGTGTCCATTCCCTTATTTGTCCATATATAGCAGCAGACAGGATGGTGAGGGAAGAGGTTACCTACACTCAAGGAATTAACCTTAATCTCATGATTCAAGCCGTTCATTCTTTCATTGCAGAAGATAAAACTGCCATTCTGATTTGTGGCTTTGTTATGATGTCTATTTCCACTTTGCAAGGGCTTCATGGTAAGGTCAAGGGTCAAGCCTACAAACTTGAAAACAGGCACACACAACCTGAACTGTAAAGACAGAAGATACCCCCCCACTAGTGTCCACCTCAGTCTGGTCACTCAAAACAAACAGCCTTAATGGGCACATTAGAGACAGCTATGTGTAGTATGTCTCACTGTCTCCGTGTCACCTCACTGCCAGCCACCTCTGCCTCAAACCGGACAACAATGAACAACAGGCGTCACTGAACAGGACACAGATGGATTTGGAATACTTGTTAATTTCCCCCAAACGCTGAGCTTTCAAAACTTAAAAGTTTCAAAATCATGTAATGTCACATTTCGGTGAACAGGGTGAAACGAGCAACTCACCAGATATTTGGCACACATGCTGATAGTCCTCACAGCAGTCTCTGGTTTTCTGACAGTATGTATCACAGTAGCACACCGTTTTTCTTTTGGTGTACTCAAAACATTCGTTGTTCCGGCCGGTGCAGCAGTTTGGGCTCTCCCTCTCCCTGCAGCCCGCTTCAGCCTGCTGTACAATCTCCCCACAGAAAAACGCTAAATATCCACAGACGACAAACCCAAGACGCACTGAGCTCCATCCATGCGCTGCCATGACGGAAACTTTTCTCGCTCCACTTGCTCTATACACTCCTGCTGGTGTATGCCTCACTTTGGATGCTGTCTACAACTGAATTATGCTCTAAATACGCTGGTTGTATTTTCTGTAATAAAAAAGAAAAAAGAAAAATCCAAATCCGTGGTAACTTCGGCATCGACACCTACACGAACAACTGATGCGTAAAAGTGGAGCCTGTGTGCGCACCAGCTCTCATCTATCCATCCGTCCGTCGGACACCGCCCCTTAGAGCTGGTGTTGGTTATTAGAAAAGACATACACCCCCTCCTCTCTCTCTCTGTCTGTCTTACTCGCTTGGTTGCGCAATTTGTAAGCAAATGAATGCTATTGCAGAATATCTTCTCACAAATAGTGTTGGACCACCTCTGCTGCCGAGATGCAAATCAAGAAGACTTTTTTTTTTGTAAAAGACTTTAAAACGAGGCAAAATAAGCTCTAGTAGGTATTTATAATGATGTGCACAGTTGGACTAAAGCTGGAACCAAAACATGATTTCCAGGAATCCAAAACATTACCTCTCTACAAGTGAAAACATATCTGTGAAAAACGTATTGAACCGTCTCGATCAGTTTAGTTTCCGATCAGAAAATCAAATTCAGCACCACGGACAGCGGCGCAACTTCTTTATATCAAAATCAGTAAATAAAGTTAATATGAGAACAAGATGCAGCCATGACATACTGTGAACGTAGACGAGGTCCTTTTTTTTTATTTTAGCTGCAGCAACAAAATGATCTCCATTCATTACGCAGGACTAAGATGCATCCACCCTTTTGAGAGAAAGGCTGGAGAACAATAAGATTACTTACCCTTCACTGGCTCTCCGTGAATGGAGGCTCTCGGGGAGAAACTGGGCAATGGGGGGATACTGTAAAAGCACATCAGGAGGAGAAAGACACAATACAGTCGCCATTGTTGTGAGATGTAAAAGAGTCACATCCCTGTTTCAGTGAAAGTAGCAAAATCACAAGTCAGTGGAAAATACTAGATATAAAGTACTGTAAACATACTGCTTTACATAGTATTGTATAGGCACGTGTAAATACTACATTTCCATGTGTGTTCATCTGTAAAACGTATTTAGGATTAGCAGGTCTCACTGTTGTTTGGTCTGTTGGTTTGTTAAACTATAACATGTGACTGTAGGGAGCTGAACCTTAGTCAGCAAAATAAGGTTAGGACCCCCCCATGGGGTCTCAGACTAAATGTATGGGGTCACAAGAAGTATGATTTCTTACAACTTTTCTCTGCTCTTATAATTTAGTGACACCACTTGTGAAATACTGTTATAAAGTATAAGACGTTTGAACAATTTACTCTATTAAACAATAAAGGAAAGCCACTAACAGATACCTCTCAGTATAACAGGAAACTTCAACATTTATTGTCTTGAGTTCAAAGATGATCTCTAGGACTAAGTTTTCTGACAATGATGAGAGATTTTGAGGCAATTTTGCACCAATCCTTTCTCCAGCAGCAAGGAGGAGGAGGAGGAGGAGGGAGTGATGATGTTGGGATGAAGGGAGGTTGGTAGGTTCTTTGACCCTTCTCATAAAGCCCTATTGTACAGATATGAAGAGAGAGGAGGCCTCTCTCATCACTTTGCCAGAGCAGCAGGGCGGGAGAGATTCACAGATGTGTTTGAGGCTCTGGCAACAGCTCCACCTACTGTTTGAGATTAACCTCTTGGCACTTAATTTTTTTTTATTTACTTTTTAAAGTTACTTTTCATTATTCAGATTCAATAAACAAATTTTGATTGTATTATACCAGGAGTATATAGTTAAAATCTGTTCTACTTTTGTCAGCTTAAAGTGATACAATACATACAATAAGGCGTTGATAATTCACGCAATAATACTGCATTAGTACTTTTACTGAAGCATATTAAAATATTTATTTTATAAGAAAGTTTGAATTCTTATCTGTCTGCATTTGTATACTATGTTATTACTACTTGTGCCACACACACACACACACACACACACACACACACACACACACACACACACACACATTGTACTTCAATGCACTTTCCTCACTTTCTCATTCCACCACATGCTGTCCTCACTCCCGTCTTCTGTAGAGAGCTGTGCATTCCTTCTCATGATAAACACAGAGGCACCAGGGATTTGAAGTGTGTGTGTGAGAAACTAAGAGAGAGAGAGAGAGAGAGAGAGAGAGAGAGAGATGGATAGTTGAAAGTTGAATAACTCTATAGTATCAGCCAAAACTGGAACAATGAGTTCACTGTTCGATTCTTGCCCCACCTGCCCCCCATGGTTTGTCCCAATGTAATTTGTTGTAACCAAAAGGGCAGAACAACAGATGAACAAGAGAGGCAGGATAAAAAAACAAACCAGTCTGCATACTTTCACGTTTTCAGATGCTTGATTTAATGAGTTTTGAACACCCCCCACAACAAAGGACTTTACATTAAGCAGACAAAATGAGGGCACCATGTTTATTGCACAAGCTTCTTCATAAAGAATCACATAGCCTACACACACTGCCTTTGATTTGCTATAATAATAACATTTTCTCTTCTATTTGGCAGGAGGGTTTTGAACATTTTGTTTGGTCAAAGAGAAAAAATAAAAAGTTTACTAAATTATTTCAGAACTAGGGAAATATAATGCATCTGTATTTCAACACAATGTTACAGTAATACATAGAGGTTATCAAGGTTTTCATATCACAAGGGATGACACATGGAAGGCAAGCAGCTCTTGCAGCCAATTGTTATTAGAAAAACAATATTACCACAGAAATCTCAAATAGACAGGGAGAGTTTAATAGGTCAATGATAGGTTGATGATTTTTCTCAAGTAACACAAGAGTAAAAAGGCACGTGAGTGAGTAAAAACAAACCCTGACTGAAACGGAGGATATGGATCTGAACAGACTGTGATGTACAACATTTTTGGTGGATGAACACTTTGCAGTAAATGAAACAAATGCAGATTAATGTCACAACCCAAGAGTGATTTCCTGAAATGAACAGAAATGTGTACAGAAGATTACTGTTTTTCATTCCTTTCAGATTTCTCGTTATTATTGTGAATTAACTCTTGACCCTCAGATTTATTTTGTAACCCACTGGTCCTGACCCCCACAATGGGACCCACTGGTGTGCAGAACACAGATTGAAAGCTGCTTCTAATGTAAACAGAAGACAAATGACCATCCACTGGTATACACCTGGTGTTAGGATATGATCTGATGAGTAGTAGTGCTTCCACTGGAGGGGAAAAAGAGGTCTGAGGTTACTTCGTCTTTATGACTCAGTGTCATTGGGTCATTTAGACTCACAGTGAAATACAGCAATAAAATACTTTCCTAACACCTTAAAACACCTTTACACCCAGACCAGATTACAGGAAAACAAACAGCAAATAGCCTCTCACGATATTCAACATTCAACTTTCAATAAATAGATTTATCAAGCCACAATATAAGTCATGATAGTTCATCTCTTCATGATTAAGCTACTTCTGCATATTCTTACTTTGAACACACAGCTATATTGTAACACATTTGGCTTTTGGCACAGGAATAAAATCTATTTCATTTTTTTACAAATAAAAATATAATGCTGGTAATGAACTAAATTAGGATCTACACTTTATAAAAATAATTGGCATATTATAAGTGTAAAATTATTCTATTAAAGGCCTAGTTATGGATGTGACTGCAGCTTATGTGACTGTAAACTGCAACCAGCTGCAGTCTGGCTCCTCTGGTTTTAAATCTGTTAGGCACAAGAAGAGACAGAGAGCAACACTGACGGAAATCCAGTACGACACCTGCACACTGACAGTAAACATCAGTAAAACAGCTGTGAATGACTAGAAATGGTGTTCATCACTGAAGGAGGGTATTTTACAAAGTAGGTTTACATAAAAATAAACCAGATAACATGAAAAAGGCTGAAATTCCTGGTTGTTTATAAGCGGCTGATGTTGACCCTAGGATTCAGATTTTGCTTCACATTTAGGACCTGGTGCATAAAGCATCTTTTGTCACAATTATTTGGCTAACTTTATAATCCCACTTTGTTAAATTGACCCTTGATCTTCACTGCAGCTGTGCAGATGCGGGTGACAGGGAGCCATTTAACTCCCTGGTTAGCATATGACACTGATCTAAGTTCAGCTCTCTGTCAACCCTTCGGCAGATGGTTTTGGGGATACAGAAGAAACTCAGATCTGTGTCTGATGCCTGAGGAAGCTGTTGCCCTCTCTGTACATCCAGTGGCTCAGTCCGTCTTCCAGACCTTATTCAGGACCTTCACCACCTCCTCATAGATGATGAAAACTATGGCCACGTCCAGACACACACGGCCCAGCCGTGGAACTGTTCCTTTATAGAAACTACAGATGGACACAAAGAAAGAGAGCAGTGAATATAAAGTATTAGGAAGAGGAATATTTATTGATGGCTGAATCTCTATATCCTGTATTACTAGAGTAACATACAGCCAAGAAATTTTAAACAAAATCTCAGAAACTTCATTTGTTTTCTGGAAGTAAATATTTGTAGATTTAGTTCATGTAGACTTAACAGCATGACTTGATGCCAGCTGTGAAACTAACACTTTGAACTAAAGCTAAACTACAACAAAGTGGATACTCACGCTGCCAAACCTTCGTATTTCATGATCTTTAAAGCACAGTCCATTGTGCTTTTATATTTATGTGCCTCCAGACCCTTTGGAAAGAAAACAAGACATTAGAGATGTTCTTTCTAAACAATGTCAGTAGGTGGCGACAACTTGAGATGTTTGAATTAAAACACCAGCAGGGAACAGAAAAACGTTGTTTACCTGCATCCTTGTCTTGATGACATCTAGTGGGGTGTTTCCAAAGACACTGGCTGCTCCAGCTATGGCTCCAAAGGCTCCAGTTACCAAGGGATTGATAGCTTTATTGGGGTTATCACCTAGTGACACGACATAACAGAGGAGTCAGTAACAGTGAATGATTTAAGATTTAGTCCTGGACAAAGACCACATAAATACTATACAGAGATACTTATACATACTGACCTTTGTACCAGTTCTTGAGAGAGGTCATGACAAAGAATCGAATAGCTTGGTTGGAGCCTTGTTTAAGGACGGTGGCAGTAAGACCCTGGTATGTCCCTCTTAATCCTGTGAAGGCAAGATAAATGTCACTTTATTATGCTCTTTTTACATTTAGTAAACAACATCATGCTACACCTGTTAACCAACAGTGTTTTCACTTGCACTACCCTGTCTGACCAGTAGATGTCAGGTGAAGAACATGCACTGCAGCTGGTCCTTACCTTGTGCCCTGATAATCTCTCTGACTCCGTGGAAGAAGCCCTTGTATTTGGGGTTGGCTGAAGTCTGGTCATGAATGAATTTAACCTTGGGAGATTAAAAAAAAAACAGGAAATTGATTGATTGATTTATCATTGATTGATTGATTTATTATTACAAAGATTTATTATTACAAAGAAAGTGATGAAAACTGCACAAAAGTGTTGTCTTTCAAATCAAACTGAGTTCAGTGAATGTGCAGAGACACAATATCAAATTGTTTGACTGAAAATATAATTAGCTGAGAAGAGGTCTTCATATAGAAATGTTTCTGCTGCTAATGTCCTTTGTTTAGGTGGTTAGAAAATGTCCTGAGACTCGATTCAGAAAATAATGAATGCAGTTTGTGCATCACAGCATCATACATATATTCCTGAGATGAAAATATGCTTGTACAAAAATCACAAAGGACAGATGTTTCACGTATATTTGGGTCTGGCGTGCATGACACTAAAATTGTAATCCGACCACAGATTACTTGATAACATACCTTGACAGTTTCCATTGGACAGACTACTAAAACGGCCTCCATCACCCCAGCTCCAAGCCCGCACAGCAGGCCTCTGGTGCTGTCCAGTCGACCGGACTCATCCCTTGCATGGTTGCTGAGAAACTCAAACACCCCAAACCTGAAACACAGAACAGAGGCAGCAGGGAATTATGGGACAAGTTAACACAGGACTGGTCAGGGTCACTGAAGAGCATAATAATAATAACAATCATTAAGACAAATAGACAAAAAATAGAACCAAATAGACACATTGCAGTCAAAGATAATCAGACTACTTGTACAAAGACATTAACACTACACCTATAGAAAAAAGACCACATTTAGAGAGATAATTACGCTGCCCATCATCAGCAGAAATCAGGTTGTAGAGGAGGATGTTTCTGCTTCATGATTCAATGAGTACAAATAAAAGCAAGACAACGAATGCACCGCGAGGCAAGAAAACTTCCTTCCAACTTCCAGGATTTTTAGTGGACTCTGAAACTGCTGAAAGTGCAGAATGTGCTTAGGGCTTTTACTTTATTGTCTTCCCTGCATCCTCATTAAAGATGCACCAATAAACCGCAGTGTCTCAGTAACCAACGAGTGACCAGCAACAGCTGCCATGGAGGCCAAAGAGAGAGAGAGAGAGAGAGAGAGTAGTTTATGTATCACCACAATCAGAAAATGTGCCAGCGAGTCCTTTACAAGAAAGGTTATTTATAGATGGAATTGAATTGTGGTGAAGGCAGGACGCTGCCCGGTACATTTAGCAAAGGGGTGGGGGAGGACAAACACTTGGTCTTGATGAATGCTTTGTTTTCTGTCTTTTCTCAGTCTGCTTGAACCATTTACCCATCGCCGTCATGGGTCTATAACAGAATTCTTCTCTTATACTTGGCTCATGAGATTTGACTACTCTTTCGCATCTGCTTTTCTGTGACAAGATTTTCCTCTGCTCATTAACCTTCCACATCTGTTCTTCTATCACACTCCTCGCAGAGATTTAGTTTGTTTTGAAAGACACACTCCACACAATTAACTGGCTCAGACCGTCAAGCAGGAACAAACAACACATAAAAATAAATCCATTGGTCCATTCGTCTATCTCTCTCTCTCTTTATGCACACCACTTGCTGACTACAAACAGCTTTTCTTCGCTTTGGAATAAAAAATGAGTAGAAAAATGAAAAAATAGTTCCCCACAGCTTGCTTAGACTGCATATGAGATGGCAGTGCACTTAATAACTAACCTTGTGAAACAAATGCTATTCATTAAAAGCTGCTGGAGAGAAATATGCCACTGCCAGACATGCTCCTGTGCCAATTTACTCTCCAAATTCTCCCCATTTAACAAGTAGACTAAACTTCACAGTCAGAATATGACAGATCATGTTTTGGCTGACATCCACAGTCAGGATGAGTCATTCTGCACAGCAGAGTGCTGCCCAATCTTCATTATTTGGTCTTTCTACAAGGTCAGTTGTGCTGCTGAGAAGAGGAGGTGAGAGAGGAGAGAGGAGGGAGAAATGAGGAAAAAAAAAGAAAAAAAGCTGAGGTGAGGAGAGTGAGGGATGTAAATGTGGATTAAGGGTTAAGGGGAGGAAAAGGTCAAAGGCTCTCATGTCTGTTCCTCTCATGGCTCCTTGACAACCTTGCATCAGACAGCGTGCTGCATGATGGTGCACAGGCAATCAGTTAATGGGATGGGGGAGAAAGAGGGTTGGAGATGCAAAGGAGTGATAGTAAGGGGGAGGGGAAGGTAAAGGAAGTAAAAAAAAAGAACGGATCGAACAAACGACTTAGGGAAAGTGGTAGTGAATGAAAAAGCACCAAGGTATTCTCCATGAATCAAACCTAACTGTTCCCATCTCAACGACTTTCAATCTATGTCTCTGTCACGTTTCATTTTTTGATTCATCTTTTCCTGTTTTTTTGTATCACCTACAAGTAAATCAGAATTGACACCCTCTACAAATGATTGCAAAATACATCTGAGGATTCTTGAAAGGATTACCAAGAAAAAAAAAAAAATAGCTGATATAGCTTACTTTCAAGGGGTCTATAGCTAAAAAGGGTTATTATTGGATCAAAATGTATATAATTTACTCAGCAGGTTATATCTTTATATGCAATGTACTCACCTATATGCATTTCATATACAATACAGTCTGATGACAAGAGCAGAAAGAGGACATGCTATATTTCCTCAGAGAAAACGTTCCTTAGAGCAGAAACCAAACCATTCAGAGTCTCTGGAAGGGGTGCTGAAGGCTGACTGACACACACACACATACAAACGCTGTACATAAACACACACACACCCACACAGAGCACCAACACAAGTCTCCCTCCCTCTGTACCCCTATTGAGACCCTGCCTGAGTTTGAGTGGCATCTTTGCTCCGCCTGGCTGGGCCTGTCTCTCCATCGAACAGACAGGCTCTACCCTCTAGCATAACACACCAACACACACACACACACACACAAAAAGAGTGAGAAAGAAAGAAAGGAAGATAGAGATAGAGAGAGAGCGAGAGAGAGAGAGAGAGAGAGAGAGAGGGAACAAATGAAAGAATTGAATGGAGAATAAAAACAGTGCAAATGAAAACGTCACGTGTGTGTACCTATGTGTGTGTGCGCTGCAGTTGTCTGGAGATAAATGTCATTGCTGTGAAAGAATAATGTAATTATAGTGAAGGCGAGTGTGGCATTTATGCCTTGCATTGTGGGTAATGGACTGGAATAATTGGAGTGTGTGAGTTAGTGGTTTCAGGTGGAGGATTAGAACAGCTTAGCTAAAATTAAGTGTTTTATTCCAGCTGTTACTGCACAAATAAAAAACCAAGGCTATGCTCTACTTTTTATATATCAATTATCAATTATCAATTAGTTTATCTCTAAGGACAGATTACCTACAGTTTTACATTCACATAAGTAGAATTTTACATTACAAATTTTACATAAATCTTTTCAGTTATTTTGCTCACCTGACAGCAGATTTGGGTATGGATCCATAGAGCAGTGAGCTGAGTCCTCTGTAAAGTCCTTTAACACCATGACTCTGTACTGTCTGTTTCACACAGTCACCTGGAGGAAGATAAATGTTCTGTATTACTGCACACAATTCAGTATTTTGTATTATGTACTTTTACATTAATTCTTCAAATATGTGTTTCTGAGATTTGAATGCACTAATCCTCTTGAGGATATTCCAGCCACCCAATGGCACAATAAATGTAATGTAACAGTGTTTCTCAGATTTAGATTTATTTCTTTATTTGCAGTGGCATACAGTACTGAATGACCCTGATAACGACTACACCAGAAACATCTGTCCTTCACTTTTGTTGCATCAACAAACGGAAAAAGTAACACTCTGATTTCCCCCAAAACATGGTGTTTTTCTTAGAAGGTGCAGCTTTTTTTTCTTGGAGACTTCAGTCCAGTAATTCATGTTCTGCTCTCTAGTCAAATTCACAACTAAACTGGAAAAGCAACAGCTGTCTGGAGTGCTCATTAGCACGTTCTCTGATCCTCAGAGCTCAAGCCAACATCAGCACTTCCTGGATGTGTGTGTACACTGGTATGCATGAATGTTGAGTGTGCATGTGTGCAGTGGTCTGTTGTAAGTCATATAAACAAGCACAGTGACAGCCTGCCAGAATCCCTAATGTACCTGGGGATGACGAGTAATTAGATAATGAGCTCCTGAGAGATAGATAGCTGGAAGCTAAATCTCACATTCAGTTCAATATGTTGTTCACATCATATTCACCTATTCCTCTGTATTTGGGTGGATTGGCCCTCTCATCCAGTTGCAACTGAGTCTTAACATACTCTGTGGGGAAAGTGATGCAGATCTCTATGCCACCTGCAATTCCACCTAGAAAACACAAAAAATATGTTTGTTAATATAAAGCACACAAAGAATAGACATGAAGGAACCTAGAACTGATCAAAAAGTAAGCTCTGAAAATTAAAGGCTTTAACTCTGGTCAGGCATTCAGCTTGAACTTAGCATACCATGTCTTCCTAGCTACAGCCTAACCAAGTGTGATTCAGTGCCCCGCTGCTGTTATGAATTGCAAAGAGGTCCCATTACATCACGGATCATTACAGTGACTCCACAAATGACTTCCCTTCCATAAACATTAAAAGCACTGCTGCCGAGGGAGGAAGAGAAACGAGCCGGGCAAAGATAAATCAACTGTTCCTGCTACAGCTAAACTACACAGAGACTGTACTGTTCATTGTGTTTGAGGAGCAGAAAGTCAACACAAGATGAGGTTGTGTGAGTACATTGTGCTGCTTCTCCAATATTCTGTACCATATGTTTAGTGTGCGATTGCACAGAAGAAAAGAAAGAAAGAAAGCAAGGAAAGGAATTAATGAATGAACATGTGAGTGACCGCAAGAGGGTTTGGCCCGAAACTCGTCTTTAAGTTAATGGGTTGAGTAGACGAGGACAAGTGTCCAAAAACAAAGCTTATGTACAACACAGATGAGTCATGAGGGAGGGAGAGGGGGAGGGAGGCAGGGAGGATGGAGAGAGGGCTGACATTAATTAAATTATCCGCTCAGCCTGCGGGGAGGGGCTCCATTACCCCGGCCAAGACCTTCCATTAACTCAATGACACAGACACACACGAGCACACTGTGGAAGGGAGACACACATACATGTTGCAATTATACAGAAACATGCAGACATGCCCTCCAACAAACACAAGAAATTACAGATCTACAATCTTTTTTTTTTTCTGGTTAATTATGAGGAACATTTTACTGTACATGCTGCATATTAGTGCCAAGTCAGGAAACCCAGAAGCCACAAGACTACAATAAACCAAAGATTGAGAAGTGAAAAAACAGAAATGTCTTTTTCTTTTGCAAATCAGGCTCAAAGAAGAGTGGATTCAACAGAAAGTGGTTGTGATTTCCTCTTACCGGGAAGCTGTGATCAGATGTTAATGTATTTGCAAAGACTTCTGATGATCAGAAGCTTTTACTTCCCCTGCACAACCCAGAATGTAAAAATGCCCATCTTAAAACCCTTATATGTAAAATATTTATGTGATTATAAACATCCTTCACATCATTCATATGCCATAAGTTTTTGTATGTCTAATTAAAACTGTTACAGTCTGCTTTGATTGATTTTTTCTCAGTTTTGAAATCTATGGGGTATTCACTTCACGTCTTCACGTCTCTTGTAATACTAGCACTACAAATTGCCAACATTTTAAATTTTTCTAATTCTACACTTAAAGCTTTAAAACCCAACTGTGCAACTTTTCTGTAATGTGTATAGAATATTGACTAATTTCAAAATAAAACCTGTACTGAAAACACTGGCAGCATTTTCCTTTATTTTTTCAAAGAAAAATAAGCCTTCAAGGTTAGTACTGGTTTGTTTTGTGTATTTCATTTGTGTGAGTTATGGCTCATTTCCACATCCCAGTGAAGCAATGTTTCAACTATAAACACGTCAACTCTGCAGTTTGGCTTTCCTCACATGTCACTGCAGCCAACACAGCCTCTATCACTGTGACACCGAGAAGCAGAGCCTCCACTAAAGATAAAAACATATATTTAACCCAGGACATACATTTCAGGACTATAAGTAGTTGGGCAACTAAATACCCTAAAAAGCCTCTGACTCATCTGTTTCTCTTTATCTTCATCTCCCCTCCTGTGACTGGGGCTGATTTAATCTGGGAAATCAATATGGTAAAATGGCTTTTACTTAAGGCTGCACATTTATCTAATATCCTCATTTATCCTATGAATGTACAGCAGAACTATAATTCACATCTTTGACATTTAAAACATTGGAATTTACATAAAATGTGCCACAATATGACATTTTAGTTAATTTTCTTTTCTTTTTTTGATTTATCTAAATATTATATGTATGTAATATCAGCACTGATTGAACATGATGACTGACACAACAATAATTAAGTGCTTATCATCCGTCATTGATTATACCTTGATTCATCTAATCAGCACAATTTACAAAAAAACTGTGAGCACCACTAAGCTGAGTCATGACATTCATGTGATCTCACTTTAACCAGCAGGCCAATGAGCAGTAATTCTTCTAATCCTAGTCAGTACATGTTAGCCAGCTGAGACATAACAGAAATCACATGAGCTTCACAACGCTCCATTCTAGGCGTCCTGATCCAGGATCAGTGGGTCAGTGTGTCTTGGGGAAGAAGAAACAATAAACCTCATTCATCTGTTTTCAGCCAGGACAGCTCTGTGCGTGAAAACCAACCAGCAGCGACTCAGCAACACGCACATACACAGCACACATGATCAATCCTCATCAAAAAACAGAGCGCCTGTGGAGCAGCAGCAGTTTGTTTGTCTTCTACTCCATTTCGCAGCCTACATCCAACACACACACACACACACACACACACACACACACACACACACACACACACACACACACACACACGCAGTGTATTTCACACACATTTACACATGACACCTTAAATGACTCCAGTGTAGCTGTCATCTGGAGTTATATGAGCAAAATGGCCATTAATCTTTATCTTCACAGGCTCGCTCTCCTCTCCTGTTGTTAATTTTTCTCTCAGCAGCACCTTCCTTCCTTTCTCCTCATCCCCCGTCTGCTCTCCTCCACACTGTGTCATAAAATCAATGCATCCACATAGATCTTTGACACTTGCTATTACACAAAAAGAAATGGAAATGGCATTGGAGTGATATTCAGAGCCCAGAGGTGGTGAAAAACACGTATTGCCTGATAGAAATTGGCTTCTACAGACTCTTGGAGACTTGAAACATCCACATGCTATTGGCTCATGTTGGCCAGAAGTAAGTGGACCACAGGCATTAATATGCTGTAACAGCCTACTTTATCTTTCCAGAAGAATGTTGAACCTAGATTTGTTACAAGTGTTAGTGAGGTCACCCTGATGTCGGAATATAAGGTCTGTGTCTGGTCTGCTGATGGTCTTGAGATCGGGGCTGTAATCAAGTCTTTCCAAAGCTAATTCGGAAAAACATTGTTTTATGACTTTTAGTGCCACTTTTAGTGCCAACAGGACCTGCCTGTTGGTGGCACTAGAGCAAAAATCAGGGGACCAAAGTCATTTGGTTTTGGATTTATCCTTTGGCACCAAAGATATTTTTAGTGTCCATGGCAATCCATTCAACAACTGTTGAGACATTTTACTAAAGAAAAAAAAAAGTAAAAGTCACAACTGACAACTGTCACATAAGACAAAGAAATTCTAACAAATAACTCTCTCTCTCTCTCTCTCTCTCTCTCCTCTCTCTCTCTCTCTCTTCTATATATATATATATATATATATATATATATCTATATATATATTATATATCTATATCATAATATATATATATATATATATATATATATTCATACACATATTCAGGAATGCAAAGTGCACACAAACACAAATTCACAGCCACTTTTTTTGTATAACAGAGTGGCACAGCAGACGCGAGATGAGCAGGCAGACAGCCAGCTGACAGGGAGGAACAGTCACTGAAATCCTGTCCTGCTTGCTTCAGGGACTCTAATGAGCATCCAACACATCTGGTCCTCTAAGAAACTTCCTTTTCCTTAGGATGAACTGACAACCTTGCATGGTATCTAAAAGTGTCAGGTTCTAAACATATTTGAAGCTCCATTTCCTTTAAAATAACAATTTTTATGCCTGCTGCCTTGTTGAGTAGCTGTGGGGTTGTTGGTTTTTTTTTTTACACTGTTGCAGTAAAACTTAAAATGATCTTTTTATGATGATGTGAATTTTGATTGAGGTCGAAATAAGAGTCAAAAATGTGTATCTACGTGTGTTTGTGTTTGTGTGTGTATGCACACGAGTCAGCAAGTTAATGAGCAGTTTTGCAGCGGAGTGTATCTATTATTCATCCAGATGTTCCTTATTTAGATTATTATCTCTCACTTTAAATTCTCCGGAGTCTGAGGGAAAGATGCTATATCCATATCTCCGGTCCAAATGGAGAACATAGCCAGAGGACTGATGTACTTCAAACATGAGGTGTCCTATTAATAGAGCTATAATATTTCTGTATGCCTTGTGCAAAACATGAAAAGAATTATTCATCTGATGTCTGGCCTTTTAGACTTCTTCTGTCCTGAGGAACACTCCCTAATGGTACACGGATGCTTAATTACAGGAGGGATGTTGATTAAAAGGGAACAGTCAGAACCCTGCAGCATGCAGATTGTACACTGATTTATCAACAGGACAACTACACACAGGATGTTTTGACGTTTTGTTTTGAGGGGTGCCAGATTCTTTATAGACGAAGGACAAAATCAGTGAGTTTACATGTTTCAAATTTAGATTACATCATTTTTAATTGATTACAGCCTCAAAATTAACTTGCAGAGGTTTGAAATGAGTTTGTAACTCAACACAGTGACTGTATATGTTCATGCAGTTGTTTGGTGCATTCAAGGATGCAGTGACATCTAAGATTCAAACGCCAATTAAAGCAACATTATGCAAGAAGTGGCATACAGGTTCAGAGTGCAATTCACTCTCTCTCTCTTTCTGTTCTTAGCTTCCTAAATGTTCTTTTTGGTCTCTTCACCAAAAAGATGATGTCCATACCTAGAGCCGTACCAAGCTAAGACGGTGTGTAACATAGTGCTATAAAACATTACACACTTCTTGAAAGAGATCTAAACTCATATTACATGGTACAAGAACAGGAGTCCAGGCACAGAGTGGAAAAAGAGTGGTGTCGTGCTCTCTATTACAAGTCAGTGTACCATCAAAATTATTTTGCTGTTATTTTGAGGTGAAACGGTTGCAAAATGTTGCTCTGATTGTTCTGTATTCACAAACTATGTTAAACCCCAAAAAACAAAGAACAGATGGCTGCAATCAGTACTTTTATATTGAAATGTCTGCTTGCCCTTAGCTGCCCTTTCAAGTCATTGTTTTGGTTTTTACAGCTCTCACTGCTCTCTTCAGCATGGTTTCCAGATGCCAAATGCAGCTGTTTTCACTGAAAAAGCTCTAAAAACTATTCTGACTCTTTAGACTAGCTAACCCTTGCGACTAGCTGGTAAACATAGTGTTAGAGAGCGACACATGCCTTTGAAAGATTGTTGTTGGGGAACCATCTTTCAAGTTGAAGACGGCAGACGCCAACAAGGTAATTACTTGAAAATAAATTACCCTGCTTCGATTATATAACTGACATTAATTGATGTTAAGTTTCAAGTCTCTTTCATTGTTACACAGTAGTGTAATTAATTAAAACCAGTGAGTGACTGGAAGGCAGAACTATCACATTAAAAACTTCAGGTTCAAGAAACTGGACAAACTGGTCAGTAATTTAAAATAGAGGCCTACTCTATTTTAAATTACTGCACTAATTTATGTTTGTGTGTCCATGGCTACACTTCACCAACATCCAGCTGACAAGCTGTTACAGAGGGGGTGGATGGAGAAGTGCACTGGGATTTATTATCTCGCCTCCCTGGTAAACTGGGTCTGCGAGTGGCAGAACAATGGAGGGGAGGTGAATGTGTGCGTCACCTGTGACGTGAGGAAACAAGGAGTAAGCGCACAGTTTGACGAGTCCTCTGAGCCTGAGAGGAGACAGCCACTCAGAGACGCTGAACTGTCTGCCCTGAGGCTAGAGAGCGAGATGGAGAGTAAAAAGAGAGCAGTAAAAGTGGCATGAAAACAAGTCTGTCTCAGTGGAAAATCCAATCTATCATGAAATTAAGATTAAAGAAGGAATTTTCTCTCTCTGTCCTCCTCTCTGCTTTTGAGACTCTGCTCAGAAGGGCTATAAATGAAAGCCACAACATTGTAAGAATGCACAAATCAGGACCAGAGACCCATTTAGACCGCTCTCCCTCCCTCAGGCCTCACACAGATAAAAGTCCCTTCTTCAGTCATCACCAGTGGCTGTTGAGAGAAGACTTGAAATAACCAATGGGAGCAGAAAGCGCTCTCAGACCTACAGTACTCCACAACCACTGTCTATGTGGGCTCTCTAATCCATTAAGCTTTGACCTTCTACTTCTTGCTTTGTCTACTTCGAGTCTTCGGGGCACAAAATGTGTTGCTCGCTCTTTACACACAGACATACTGCTAACCATAACAGATAAATCTGAAGTAGCACTAGCATGTCACACTGGGAGTGGTGTCGACTGGATTTATGATCTGCCACAACTGAGTGACAAGACTGATGATGTAAAAAAAAAAAGAAAAAATCAGCTGTAGTTTGTGATGGACGATATCTCAGGTAAGACTCAAAATGAGTTTATATATCGCTGAATCATCCCGGCGATGCTCTGAACATGTACTTTTATTAAACTGCTACATACACTTTCAGTTAAAAGATGCAGATGAATCAATGGTTTCCTGACAGCGAGGCCAAGAGGAGTCAGAGTTGAAAAAGCAATCATGCTGCCTTTGCAATACTGGACAGACAGGCTCGAGACAAGTTAAACGACACAGTGAGGGAAAGAGGGAGCGACACCGGGCCATATCCAGTCAATCTGGCTGCACAGGACTCGTGGGGGAAGGGGAAGGTTTCACCACAGCAGCATTTACATTTCTCAATGGGTGACAGGAGGACATGAGTCGAGGGAGATTTTTTTTCTCCATCTCTCACCCCTCTTACCACAAAATCATTTATACTACAGCTTTTTATAATTGTTCTTGTCAGTAAGAGTAGTGAATATCAGTTCTTACGGATGCAATAAGTAATCAGAGTAGTAAGAGTGCATAATGCATGAAAACATAAATTGTATGCAGCATTTTTGTGACTTCAGCGTTAGAAACAAGAAAACTCCAACACAGGTCGATATAAAGGTTTGGTTAGAAAGGATGCAAGCATACTGAATAATAAGGACAAGTACTTGCCAAAGTATTATTTAAACCACCTATCATTATTAAAATGAATGTTATTATTATAATCAGATACCGTAAACCAAACACTGTATGTAAATTTGGTTTGACCTCTGTTTATGTTGCAGTTTATTCCTGCTGTAAGCTATTGTTTTGTCATTATTGTACAGTATATGGTGCTTATGTTCCAAATCATGTAGCCATACACATATCTGTAACTAAATCTCAATAAATATGGGGTGTTGTAAATGTAAACAAACATCATTTACAGTAGTCAAACCCAGCTTCAGTATATGTACACAGCGTAAGCACCCGAATGAGTTCAGTTCAAATGATTAATTAATAATCGATCGGTCATTTTCCAAGGGAAAAGAGCAAATATTTGCTTGTTTGAGCTTCTCAAATATAAGGATTTGATGTTTTTCTTTGTCATATGATTGTAAATCAAATATTTGTGGGTTTGAATTGTCCACCATGAAAAACAAACATGTTTAAAAACAAATATTTGTGGGTTTGAACTGTAGACCATGAAAAACAAACAAGTTTAAAACATCACCTTGGGCTCTGGGAACTTATCATGGGTGTTTACACTATCTTATGACTTTTTACATCCAACATGAGTGATCATTCAATCAGAAAAACTCAGCAAAATAATAATTAGTTTGTTTTTAATCTTCAATCAAAAGGAATTCATTCAAAATGATAAAATATTCAGCATGTAACCCTCGCCGGAGAACAAAGCTGAAATCAACGGTGCTGCCAAACATCAGCATGGAGCCTTAATACAGGAGCAACTCTGAGAGGCTCTTCATCAACAGGAGCTGCTGCACCCTGATCATCAACACACAAAGGGTCGAGGGGGTTTGGAGGGGCAGAGCAGCAGGAGAGGAGGACTGGGTTTTCTCAACCTCAGTGGAGATTAAATGGATGAATCGCAGAAATGGCTAAAACAAGCATGAATAATCAAATGATTTGTTCAAATAATTTTTTATAAGTGATTGATTGTCAAGCAAAAATATCATGACAGCTTCAGTTTTTACTTCATCTCCTTCAGATCAATACATAGTACATCATTTTGTCGTTTTTTGGCTTCTGATCAAACTAACAAAATATTGTTTCTGCTTTAGTTACTTATGGGTAACAGGTATATGTTATTAATGTTTTAAACCTTTTTTTCTTTAAATCTAATAAAAACATTGATCAAGTTACAGCTGAAGAATAAAGCTGTGAGGGAGAGAATAGATAAATATTTTCTGGAACTGTAACAATTTTATTTTGAGAAAACAATCTCAGGTCCATTTAGTAGTTGCCCAGGAACCTTTTTATCATATCACATGACCGTCATCAGCAGATTTTTCCAAGAAAAGTCCTTAAAGGACTGAAAACAAAACATCTGAAGATGAAAAGCTCCATCCTAAAGATGGTTATTTTTCAATGTGATCATGGCACACTCATATCTGAGACACTGAGTCACATTGGCATCAGTGTATTGTCTCAGGAGTGTCCCCTACACTGCTGTATGCATCAGTCAGCAAAAACAGCATTATCTAAAGTACACAAGAGGTGGCCTTTAGATCAGAGGGATAAAATCACCTAAGTGCACCACAGAAAATTACTGTCTTCTTCTTCTTGGCTTTTAAGAGCCTTTTACAACATCTTCAGAGGTCATGGGGTCAACATGGTTTGAGGGCATTTGGCACAGGTTGGTGGAAAATGTAGTTGTTAAAAAAAAAGTCGTTTTACCAGCTTATTAGCTATCTTTAGAAACAAGTCCTGCAGGAAAAAACATTGTTTGTGATAGTTACAACTAAACAAACAGGACACACAAGAAAAAGTAAATATAGGTGGTAATCCTGTTTGCAGCCGTTTATCCGGCACAGCTTGATTTTTGAGTAACTTTCTTTCCTTTGGAGGTGTGACTACAGTTTTCAACTCCTCGCTCTGTCTCAATGGACTTACTGTTACGCCCACTGTGGCACCACAAACGAGCTTACACAATATATCTGAAATATATGTGAAACATTGTGACATTTAGTCTAACTTTTGACTTTTCAGCTTGACAAATCATGGTGAACTTACCTGCCAGGATCGCCTTTCCCGGGTGAGTTAATTTCGCTTTCCCCGCCGGCGCCGCTGCTGCCAGACACCGCGGTCTGTAAAAGGGGCTGATAAATGTACCTCTGTCCTGCATAATTACTGCAAAATACACAGCAAAATCTGCAAAAAAAAAAAAATGAGGTTCTTCAAGGATCTTCAAGTAGGTAAGCTTGCAATGTTTTCTTTTCAAGTAGACCGGAGCGCTCAACACATGGACGGCTGCTGTCTGACGCGCTTTTCCTGGATGCGTCCTGAGGCTCCAGCGGGTCCCTGTTGACAGAGGGCGGGACTGTCAAGGAAGTTGGGACCTTCTACTGCCAATTTCTGTTATATGTGACCATGGTAACGCTGTATCACTACAGTCTACGTAAGAGAGCAAAGCAAAACCGGAAACAAGGAGGGGCGGACAAACAGTTGCGTCCGTATCTCACAATTTGCGCACCACAGGGCGTGTGGTGTGACCGTGTCCATTGGGTGACACTGTGGGTGCTTATATGAGAGCGCAGGGTGAGAGGAGACCGGCCACAGCAGGGAAAGGGCGGGGCACAGCCTCTCTATGTCGCTATTAACATATGAATACAGCTCAGTGAAGAATAACATTCCCCTATTATTAAACCTTTTACGACCAAAACCTCCAGCAGCAGCATCCACACTCTCTCCAAACAAAGAGGCTCACAGAGACAGACACCATCAATCAGGTCTGTCCAGCAAGGGATGGAAATAAGGGTGCAGCAGGAAAGGCATAAACCATGTTCACAGCTGTGAAAACTCCCCACCATCAACAATAGAGGCTGAACCCTGCAGAGAGTTTGTAAATCTTCTTGATGTGAATGAGTTTTTAAAAATAAATGCACAAACAACACTGTCTGTAAACTTTATTCCTCTTTCTGGATGCATGACTTGTGCAGATAAAGGGAGTGCTCCATGGTGACACCACGGTGGGACAGAGCTCAGTGTATCATACAGGGACTGTCAGACAGCACGGGAAGTAAACAGTCGACTAAAACTGTCACCACTTTGAGCAGCTTTGCCTCAAGACTTTGCCATTTATTAACCTGCTGTTTTTGCATTTTGTCTTTTTCTTACAAAAATCATTATGCTTTTTTTTTGTTTGTTTTTTGTTTTTTTAAGACTACAACAACACACTATAGACAATACATACGGTATTCCATAATATTTGACTTCTTTGATTAGTTAGGTATTTCAATATATCTTAAATTATACACTGTTTTCAGTACAATAATGATTTTTTTTTTTTTTTAAACCAACTGGGACCAGGATGTGAGTTAATGTTCCCCTTGTGTTTTCATCTCCTCGAGTCTGCTGGAGCTTCATCGTCGTTTTCTGTTAGTTGGGTGAGAAAGTTTCATCGAACATCACTTCATTTGACACAACATTAGTAATACTTGATATACTTGAGTGTAACATGAAATTGTGCTCCTGGTTGCAGCTTTATAGTTTGGCAGCACATGCACAGACTACAGCATATAGCTTCTTTTTTTTTTTTTCTTATTTCACCGCTTTTCTTTCTTTTGTCACAATCATCCTGAAACTCCTGATGTCCGGTATCAGAGTCAGAGATCAAACCGCTCTGACCCAGCAACAGGTTTGCGGCTGCAAGGGAGTGGAAATTTCATCAAGTGTCTCTTGGTTTGGTGACGTATCCCTCAAAGGTTTTAGAGGCTACACACGCATGCACGCGCACACACACACACGCTCGCTCACACACACACACGGTAACCTCATAAACAAGTGTTATTAGTCTGTATACAGCAAACACTTTGTACCTGTTGTGAGAGGACAAACAAAACTATTGCACAGTAACCATCTTTCTAATCAGAGCATGAGACAGTTGTGAAATTAAACAAGAACAAATGAGCCAGTTTTTTTGCCACCTCCTCAAAGTATATAAGGCCGTAGCAGAGCTTTAGGAGAGAGGGACACACACACACATACCCCTCTGCTCCTCAATAACAAAGTCTCTTCCTCATCAGTGCTCAATCTCTAGGAAAAGAGAAAACAAAAAGAGAAAAGCTGCTCTATGGTTAATAAAGTCTACATTGAACAGCAACAGGACAGAGAGTGGTTTGGTGTCACTAATGTTATCTTCGGTATGTTAAATCCTCTAGGAGCTGAGAGGTGACTTCATGCTGTGTAGATCAGTGATGCCATTATATCGTCCAAATGGAAAAGAGAGGAGGAGGAGAGGAGGGAGGGGTCCAACAGCCTTGATGCCACCCTGAAAGTGTGTTTGTGTGTGTGTGGAGAGAGTAGAGATCAAGAGTTTCTATTGCAGTTTCAGTGAATTCGGATAGAGTCTCATTGGGAATGAAGGTGAGTTTCAGGGGTCTTTCTCTTGGCCAGTTGAGACCCAGAGCAGCACGGTTCAATGTGGTTCGGGTGTGAGTGTGTAGGGGAGAGAGGGGGTGGAAGAGGCAGTAGTCTGGCCTCTACATGTTGAAGCCATAGGCGGCAGGCTGAGCAGGGTAACCTGCAGCAGCGGCTGGCTGAGCAGGGTAACCTGCAGCAGCTGCAGGCGGAGCAGGGTAACCTGCAGCAGCGGCAGGCGGAGCAGGGTAACCTGCAGCGGCGGCAGGTGGAGCAGGGTAACCCGCAGCAGCGGCAGGTGGAGCAGGGTAGCCTGGTGCGGCGGGGTAGCCGTAGCCTGGGTACGCTGGCTGGGGTGCCACTGGAGCAGGAGAGGAAGTCAACATCAGCTGCTGGCCTGATCACACAAAAACACACACAGGGTTAGATGTGTTTGACATTGGGCTTTTAGTTACTAACATTTCTTTACAAAAGGTAAAAGAAGGCTTTGCCGATTCTGATTGGTCAATTACAGCATCCTACAGTGTTATTTCTGTAAAGCAGGCCACTGCTATTAATAACAGGCTATTGCTATGGACACCGTTCTGATCATGGACGCTTGAAGTGGATGCAATAAAATCATAAAAAAAAAATTTAAATCAATATTTTGAGTCAAATTATTAGTTTAGTGATTAGCAGTGTAGCAGGATGATGAACCAGTCATTTGTGAATCCTGCATCAGGGTTTATTTTGCAACAACCAGCTGTACTGTACATTATCCCTTACTTATTACTACTTATCATTAAGTAAAACAATTGCATGTGTGTCTTGATTTGGTGGCAAAATCATGAGGAAAATGAACACAGGACAAACACCCTTATCAAACACAGTTGCTGCTGGCTTGAGATTATAACATCACAGGTGTTTGCATATTCATTATGAATAAACTAGACAGGAAGGCTACAATTATTCTTTGTAAAAATAGATAAGAGTCTAGCTGACGTCATGATGTTATTTCCTTCCAGGGAATACAATCAAGACAAAGACATCGCCTCAGAAAAATTACATTTGACAAGAGCAGAATACAACATGAAGACAGATTTGCATTCATCCAATCACTATACATCATTATATATTTAATTAATGTTACGTTTCAACACAAACAGCTGTTTCTCTTGCAGGTTTAACAGACACGGCAGATAAATACTGCAGCTCACATCCTGCTGTTTACACGCCAGGAGGCAATTTTCTCCTCTTTATGAAACACAATCATCTGTCACTCAGGGTGATGTTGCGTCCTATGAACCTACCGAACACCATGGGCTGAGGCTCTGTCACCTCCTCTTCAGTTTTCCTTTGGCTTTCTGCTTCCTCTAGTTTGTCCACCTGAAGGCAACAAATGAGGAGATCAGAAATGGATCACTCATACACAGTACTGAATAAAAGAAAGACTAATTTCATACATTGTAGGGATCCTGCAGCAAATGTTGTAACTCAAACAATGTCAGCTGTTATTAAAAAAATAAAAGATTTTTGCTGGACACCTACAATGTAGTACTAACAGTGATGTACAGTTTTATTTAAATTACAATTTCTTATTTCCTGTACTACAATAGACCATAAATGTTTCAGTTGTAAGACTACAGTAAAGTTTTTATTTTATATCAAACAAATAAATATAGACAAATATGACACAGTAGATTCATCATACCCACTTCTGAAATACAAAACTACACACAGTACTTCACAGTGCAGCTAAGGGTACCTAAGAGAGGATGCCATGCAGGTTTGGTGAGAGTTTCTAACACAGCTTCCAGTACAAATGTTAAGTCAACAATAAAAGTGTCCGTTCATCCAAATCACAAACAACAAAATAACCATTTAATCCACAGTGGTATCTAAACGTGCAGACAGTGCCTGATGAGACCTAAATCACCCCTCTTCAATTTTATTCATGGTACTCAAAGCAAGGAAGAAACTAAAAAAAAAGCAATGCCTCTTTCCAGATACAGTGTCCTTGTTCATAATCAAAATAGGTTACAGAACTCATATTATTATTATTATTTTTATATTTTGAACACCAGAAATAAAATCACATCGATGGGATAGGGCTGTGGCAAACAACAAAAAGTGCAACATGGCTAAATACCACTGTTGGTAAATGTTTTGTTTTTTGTGATGTGTATGAACTGACCCTTTAAAAAAGAAAAAAACATAGTGGGATTCAATGTTAAAGAAATATTAAGTTGTGTATTATTAAGTAAAGAAAAAGCTCTGATACATGCCTATATGCTGATGCTACATTTCCAGCCATTCACAGTTAAATAAATGACGATCACAGCTTCCACATGCATCCCATTCATGGCTGTAAGCAGGCCCTCCTGGCAGATTTTCATTGAGAGCAATTCTGGACTAAAATCCAGCTACACATGAGAAGCTCTCGGGTTAAGCACAGCCTTGCCAGGCATACAGGTTTTTTGCGCAGTAATTTGTTTGTAGTGCCAATTTTCCTAGTCAGTAAGTGCAAAGAAATAATCAGGCATTGTGCTTCAACTGTGGAGACAGCGGAATACCAAAAAGGTTTCTGATGTAAGTGGAGATCAATTTAAACAAGTGATTCAGCTAAAAAAAAAAAGGATAATAAATAATAAAATGAGCTTACACAATATATCTGAAATATATGTAATAAAATGTAGAAATTCTGATGAGATATGATTTCATGAAACAAACAAATACGTTTGATAAAAAAGAGCAAAGGTTAACGTTTCTGTGTATGACTACAAAATTTTCAGTTCCTGGAATGCAATTATTTTATATAAAACTATATGCATTTCATTAAAATGGATGTGATTTCAGTATATAAAACAAGATCACTTAGCTCTGCTGTCTGTTGACAGAGGCCATAAAGTGTCTCTTGGCGTGTGTTCTTCTACTTTAAAATAAAAATAAATGAAGTGGTGTTTCACTTCCTGAATGGCCGCAAGATTCAACCCATACCAGTTTGATCAGCAAAATCTTTTTGTCTCTTTAGGAGTACCTGAAATAGTGAATTCCGCCAGAGACAGAAGAAAGAGGACTCCATAACCCTTGAAGTTAGTGTTTGTATCCCTCCTCTGATCTAACAGTTAAAATATTTGTAACTAAAACCTGGAGTTAGAAACATGGGGATGCATCTAACAAGTCTGGAGTGGCTTGCTCTCATCAAGAGAGCATTAGCCAGGTGGAAAGATCACCGTGTCTCTTATATTATATTATACCACAGCATCAGTCTTGTGAATCAGCATAACTGAAATTGTTAAGGTGTTTAAAAGAAGTAGACACTAGATGCAGCCCCAATAGAGAGGAGTTAGAAGGTGAGAAGTATCTGTTAGGCCAGGACAGGCTAATCATGGTCCTGAAGAACAAGACAGTGCACAGGCTTTGGCTCCAGCCATCAACACATCGTTCAAAGTTAATGTAGGGGCTGACTTTAAATCACATTAAACCACCTAGATACAGCAAAGTGTGTCCAACCATCAACCACAGAATGCAGGCAAGTTAGAGGTCTATAGAAAATTAGAACCTACCAAACTAGTGCATGTTAAATAATTTTAATCTTACATCAGCAATATTCATCTACCTTAACTGTTTATACAAAAGCAGCTAGTTTAAAGTAGTTATTAAATCTTATAGTTATTTAACAGTTTCATATCTCTGAACAGAGCGTTATTTCCACATTTAGTCTGTTGTTTTGTATGTTTGCATTGGAAATCAACAAACCGCAGTGTTTATCTGACAATTTTTAATTAGTTTCACATTAGTTCACAGCTAAAAAGCTTTTTTGAAAAAGAAAATTAATTAATACCAGTGAGACAACAGACGTTCACCAGGATAATTTAGAAACTGTGTCTAGTAGATAAATACAAAATTTATTAATAAAAGCATGTTTTGTTGGTGCTGAAATGGAACAAAAGCCTGCACATACTACTACAGCTCTCCAGGACCGGCGCTAGTTAGGCTGTACTCAGTCTACAGTCCATGCTAGGTTCCTACATCAGAAACCTAAGAGATAAGTTACAACAAAAACAGACAGAACACATAAGAGAAATAAAAAGAGGGCCAGAGACCGTCACCTTCGCTGCAAATTCATCAACCTGGAAAAGAACCCAAAGAGATGACCCCGAGTGACCTCACATGTCTACAGGTCAACATTTTAGGACATCATGATGACCAGAGGGAGTTCACTGGCAAATATACTTTATTACCATTACTTAAGAAAGCCTTTCTCATCTCAGCAGGTCTGTTTAAACTAAAAACTGTGTTACTACTACTGTCCACCTCTCACCTGTCAGGACAAGTTTCTACAGATATTAAACAATCTAAGAAAAAACAAACCAATTTTAGTACACAGTGAAAATGCAGAATATCAAACTTCTTTTCTCTAATAAAAATAAAATAATTAAACCTACTGTCACGTTAAAGCAGAAACTAAAAATGAACAACTAAGAACATTAACTCCTTGTATCGTTCTTCATCAGAGTACTAACCTTTGAGAGGTACTCTCTCATGACCTGGATGAAGTACGGCATTGCAAAGTCCATGATGTTGTGCCTCCAGGCTAGCTCCAGCACCACGTCGGGGTGCAGCAGGTCATAGGAGGCAAACAGGCAGGCAGCGAAGCACTCCTTCCTGCCCTCCTCCAGGAACCACTGGAGCAGTGTCTCTGCCAGCTCAGCATCCTTGGACTCTGCAGCATACAGCATGGCATCCTGGGAAAGACAGAATGACAGTGTGTTATATTGAATTGTTATGAGAAATATAGAAACCTTCAATAAAGTTTGACAAGCTATCTGAACAAGCTTCTGGTAGGACAAGCACTGAGATGATTTTATCATCCTGTCTTTACTTGCATGGTCCATACAGCTACAGTATGTCCAGATACAGAATAAAACAAACGGTGCCACCTATAGGAACATGGAAGTACATGTAAGAGCTTAGACATTTTCTCAAATATTATTTGCTTTCTTACCTTGTAGAGTTTGTCCTTCTTGCAGAGCTCTACACTCTGTCTCCAGCGGTTGTTGCCCTTGTACAGGTAAGCAGCAATACGCCTGAACTCAATCAGTTCATGTTTCTCTAACCTCTGTGCCAGGCCAATGGTGTCAAAGTTGTCGTATGCGTCGATGGAGGCTCTCAGGCCCTGTGGATGAAACGCAGAACAAAACAATTATATTACAGACCAAAGAGGGAGACGAGATACCTGAACCAGTTCATTTATTGTAAAGGGCTTCAACAGTGCCACCTAGTGACCACAAACACTGGATATTTAAAATTTAAACAGAACAAAGACTGTTGGATAGAAAACTTGGGTACCATTAGAATAAATACAATGTATGTTATAGTAACAAAGCTCTGTAGAGGACAAATCAACTACCTCTAGTTAGTCAAACAGACTAAGAGTTGGTAAAATATGTACTAAAAAAAAATAAATAAGTGAAGCGAACAGCCCCACAAATCCTTACAACATGCTAAATGCAGAATAAAAACATTATTTTGTCTATAATATGCATCTGTTACAGACCTGGTAATCTTCCTCCTCTGTCAGCAGGTTGTTGAGGGCTTCGTTGACTGACTTGTTGTTGTGATTCTGGACAGACCTCAGGTAAGGCTTAACCAACTTCAGCTGGTTCACCTGGTCAAGCAAAAACAACCCAAGTCATATCGCGTCAACCATGTTTAGCACTGCATAGTAAAGATTAAAACAGAGGTCGACTTCGCCACTGGTTACCTTGCTGAAAAAGGTGACAGCTCGGCTGTGGTCCAGCCGTGGAGACAGAATGGTCAGCAAGTCGTTCAGTAAGAGGGGTTTGTATTCCAGGTAGAAGGAAAGAGATTTATAGTACAGCTCCACGTTGGCAACCTGGGGGGACAGAATATATATAGAGAAGGTGGCAAAACACACAAGATGTTGACAGCTCAATGAAAAATACTTCTGTTCACCTTAGCAATAATGTCTTTGAACAGCCCTTCTTTCCATGCATCTGTCGGATGAGACATCATTGTGAGGACAGCGTTGTCATACTCCTCATATTTATCATAAAGGAAAACCAGCTCTGCCCATAAATGAGACTGCTCTGCTGCACGAAGGACCTGGTAAACACAGAAAGGACACAGACCGATGTCAAAGTAATTCAGACTTCAAACACAAGCACTCTGTCATGTCAGTGGTTTGTTTGGTTAAATATATGGACTCAAATATGGTATATTTGTGGTAAAACATAATTCATTTTTCAGACCCTTTTCTCAAAATCAAAATCACTCAAAAGTGCTTTCAACAGACAGAAAAACACCAAACTAGATCTAACTAATCAACAGCCAGTGACATAAGAAATGAAACAGGATGCTGAAAGACATAAAGTTTCTGTTTTAACTCATTCAACACTGTCAGGCCAAGAAATCCTATGAGTGTGACTCATTATTTAACATTCTCACATTGGTACCAACATGTATTTTGGGGGTTTTAATCATAATGTGAAGCAATTAATCAACAGGATAAACAAATTACTTTTAAGGCAATAATTATTTGAAAGTTCTGCAAACTTTCATGGATTTTAGGAGCCATTTTTAACTTTAGTAATGACATCATCCAGTAAAAGAATGTCTAATCACCACAAGATATGTCAATCCAGACTCAGCTCATTGGTTCAGCTACAAAATAAACAACTCAAGGAATCTTCTGTCAACAATATAACTTTTTTTTCCAGGGTGCTGATGAGAAACAGAAGTCTTTGCAGAGTAATAAATTAAAGGAGTTCACAAAGGCATGCTCTACCTTTGGGATGTTGACTCTGGACCAGAAGAGCTCCAGGTGCTCCCTCATTTTCTGAGGTTTGAACTTTGAGTAGAGGATGGCGAGCTCTGTGAACATGCCCATGTGGGCCCGCTCCAGACCCAGGGCAGCCTCCAGCAGAGCAATGAGTTCCTCAAAGTAGCCGCGGTCCTGATAGTAGCTGATTAGGTCCTCCAGCTCGTCAGCATGGATCACTATGTGAAGGCCACAGATTTGTGCCAGCCGAAACTCCTCGCCATCCACACATGCAAAACACACCTGATGATCGGAGGGAAGAGAGAAGGGGTCACAAAGAAGAAAGAAAAACAATAAAAGATCCACACTTCTTTTCTGCCAGCACTCATGGCTCGAGTACTTTTTCATGAATATCTTTCAGATGTGGATCTTTGTTAGTAAACCTAATGACAATTCATTTAGTTTTCCTGTCTGAGTAAGTGCTGAAGTCATTTTTAACATTTCTGTAACACTGCAATGCAGCACAAGTCTGAAGTGATCATCACATTAACGAAAAAGGGTGTAGCAGCACAATGTTAAATACACAGAGATAAATAATAATAAAATGAATATCTAAAACTATACTAGAGAGTAAAATCTGATCAACAAACCACCAAAGTCAAATCTACATCTCCCTCAAGTGTCTATTAATGCTTCTGCGGCTAATAATATCTTGATCACACAAGCTACGACAAAAGGTAGCGATGAAAAAAAAAATCTCCACATATCACACCATCGAAAAACGACAGACTTTAGCTGGCATGAGGTTTACTTTTGCAGGTATTGTTGTTTTATTGAGGAGTGCGACGTAAGACTCAAAGGGTACCATGTTGATGCATGCTATCAGAATAATTGTCCTGCCTTCTGCTAAAACTAGCCAATACAGCAACAGAGACTAATTTACGTTATAATAATTAGCATTCCCTTTAAACAATCCGATAAAAGAAATAGAAATAGATGAGAAAGAAAAAATCTAAAACGATTTTCAGGCTGTGATTTTCATCCAGTTACCTCCTTCCATGTCCGTGTGCTGTTGGCTTTCCTGGCGCTGTCCACAGCTGCCTGGTACTCTCCAAGGTGGACCAGTGTTGATGCAAGGCGAGCAAAGTTGGACACATTGTTGTATAAGAGCTTGGCTGCTTCATACATTCCCTCTTCATAACATCTGTCGCCCACCTGGAGAAGAAGAGGGAGAGAAATTAGCCGAAAGATATACAGTTATAAGTGTCCAACATTCTGCACAGTTGTAAAATCATCTTATTACCTGCTGTATGTGAGCATTGTTCGGCCCGCTGACAAACTCTTCTAGCTCAGCCAGACGGTTCGTTTTAGCTAAAGCAAAAATCAGCTCTGTCTCCACGTACGACTCTCTCGCTTTCTTTCGAGCCATCTGGAGGAATTTAACCAAGTCCTCCCAGTTATCTGCAAAATACAAACAACACATTAAAGATTAACTCAGATCAACCACCCAAGAAGGATGATGAATGTGAGCAGAATTGTGCTGTGAAGCAATGGCTTACTGTTCTTGCTGGCTGCGTTGACCACCTCCATGTACGCTGAGGGGTCAACAGCTTTAATATAGGAGTCAATGGCTTCCTTGACCAGGTCTCTGTGCAGCTGAGCTCTGGCTAACTGGCTCCACACCGCAGGCTCGTTACAGCGCTCTGCAAATTCATAGGCACGATCCAAGTTCCCTATGTGCTCTATCAATACCTAGAAAATAGGAGAGAGTTGTGTTATATGATATGACATAGAGGTACTTATAATAAGGTACAACACGAGGAACAAACAGAAGAATTTATTTCTAGTAATAAGCGAGAGTAAATATTTGACTAAAGAGCAATTCAGAGATAAACTGACCTAACAAATAAGTATTTTGATTATTTCAATCAGTACTCAGCTCTAGCCAATACACTTGTATTAATACTTGGAACTTATTCTTAATAATTGTGTCAGTGAAGCTCGAGCAGTGAAACATTTATTTTACCTGTATGGCAGAGGTGTTGACATCGAATTTCTTGAAAATGGCAAACGCCTCCTCAAAGAGCTCGTTGCTGATGGCTATATTAGCGATGTCTGGAGCATCATAGTTGTCTAGCCTGTTAATGTACTCCATCACACGAGTGCGGTCCGCCTTGATGGCTGTCAAAATCAGCAGGTTCTGGAGGTTTCTGGGAAACAGAGAGATTATTTACAAAGATGACAAAAAATATTGTTGTTACATTATTATGATGGCTAACAGGCTGTAACTTTGCTGTACCTGTGCTCACTGAAGACAGAGTTATCAAGCACAATCTTCTCCAGCAGCTCAATCAGCTCGTTGGGCAGGTCTGCGGTCATGAAGGCCTTTACTGTGACTGACACCTCCTCTGGGTCTTGGGTCTCCGACAGAGCAGTCTGCACCACCTGAGATCACATAAAATAAGATTATAATCATTAAAAAAATAGCACTCATTCACAGACTGCATCACTTCAGGAGCTTCAAGGACACCTAACCTGGTCTATAAGTTGTCTTCTGTAGGGGTTGTTTTCTTCCAAAACGTTAGCCCAAAGCTCTGGATCCTTCCGTCGTACCAGATATCGAGCCTCACTCTTGAATAACGAGTTCTCATTGCACACCTGAAGAAAAAAGACATGAAGTGATTAAAGATTTATCCATATTGGAATTATGTCAATGATCATCTAAATGCAATATCATGTGAGCTACACACTTTGATAAGCTCCAGGTCGCACTGTCCTCTCTCATAAGCCACACAGGCCAGGTGGGGGTCTCTCTTCTCGCAGTATTTTCCGACCACAGCGCTGTCGTAGAATGGGTTCTCCTTCAGGAAGCGCTCGGGTGTGTTGTTGCTGTCAATGTAGATCTTGGCCAGTGCGTTGTGGGTTGCTGGCTCCTCACATCCTTCATGGATACGGGACTCCAGCCATGGCAATAGAAGCTTTAGCCTGAGAAGATGATGGAAGAAGACACACTGTTCTAAAATATCAACTTCATTAAATAACATTTAGAAAAAGCTTTTCACTCCCATACGTGACTGTAGTTTTACTTTAGTGTAATGCTTAACCACAACACTAGATGGAGGTGTTTTTCACATTTTTCTGACACAGAAACGGAAACAGGAAGTGAATTTGCAATAAAAATAGCTTCAAAAGATGAATCATCATAATTTATTACAGCTTCTGTGGCACAGAAACTGCCAAGCATACAAAGAGCAAAGGCAAACACAGAATATTTCTTTATATTTCTTTCTACACAACTGTTTGTGTGTGCCTTTGGTGATTTATGGACATGAGGTACATTTTAAATGTTTAGTTATTGAGGAAGACGAGAATCTTTTTTGAATTTGTGCCTATGTAACCATAGAGGTTTTATTTAATGGCTATTGTGTTACAAGAGAGACACAAATCACACGATTTGAAAGAAGCATCAAGTCATTTTGATGCACATGCATGCAACATGTATACAAGACGACAAGTAGTGGAACCGTTGATTATTTAGTCCTACCTGTTCCTCTTCTCTACCTCCTCCACCAGCTCATCAGTGGAAAACTGCCCTCTGACCACCATGATCAGGTTCTTAATGACATCCTCAGCACAGTCCACATCCAACAGACCGCCTATCACCACTGGTAAACGACTGGGGTTCACCTGAAAACAAGTACAACAAAGTCTAAATAAGGTTGTTAAAATGAAGCCCAAACAAGGCTTGGATTAAGTGGTAACCAGTTCTGTGTAAAGTCTCAGATGTAGTCTTGATCTTACTTTCTGCACATAGATTTCAATGTACTTCTGTAGATTGTTGCGGTAGAGGTAGAGCACCAGGTCATGGACGAAGTCAAAGCGATCACACACAATGATAAGAGGAAGCTGGTCTGTTAGCTTGGCCTCCTACGAAAGGAAAAAACATTCGGTTAAATTGGATCAAATGGATAATATATCTAAAAAAATGCTCCTGAATAATAAAATCAATCCGCTTGATCTTTTTACCTTGAGGAAGTTTTTAACCCTCTCCGGGTCGTAGCAGTTGCTCTCTCTGCAGATTCTTTCCACTTCTTTGATCTGGCCCGTTTTGCAGGCAGCCTGAATGTACTTAAAGTGAACATCAGGCTCCTGGCTGAAATTCACAATCGACCCAAGGAAGTAAAACAAGCCTTGGATAGAGACAGCAGAGGAGAAACAGCAAAAGAGGTCAGTGTAATCTATGATATATTCAAGCTCTGTCTGTCATCTTTCAAATCTGCACTCATGTGTGACACCTACCCTCATAACTCTTGAAGGATTCAAAGAGCTCCACTAATGACTGAGTCCCCAGCTGCTCATGATACTTAGATGCTACCTGGACACACAGCTGCAAGTTCTGCCGGATGTTGGCCGACAACATTGCCCTTAAACACTCCAGTGAATCCTCTACTGATAAAGCGCCAAAGAAGTTCACCAGCCACTAAAAGAAGAATGAGCAGAATGACAAAAAAGTGAGACGGCAGGGTAAAAAGGGAGAAACAAAAGCTCCTGAACGAGGGATATTCACAGGCGTGACCCAGAATCCAAAGGCCATACCTCAGGGTTGAGCAGATGTGTGTGCACCACGGCTCGTTTGATATCATACAGGTCGGTGTAATGTTCAAGAGCTCTCTGCAGCAGGCCTGCCTTCTCACACAGCTGAGCAACATGTGCACGGTCATAGTGGGTGAACATCTGGTTCCCCAGGATTGCATCTGCTACCTGAAAAAAATCATACACACACAAACAAATTGTGTTTAATATTGCATGCAGAGTTGCTTTTTGTAATCAGGACAGTCATTTTAGTATGAATGTTCACCTGCGGGGCGTGTATGAGGTTCATCTCCAGCAGACGTGTCTGTAAGTGTCCTTCGGCTGGGCGGTTGTTCTTTAGAGCATCCAACAAGAAGGAGGTGCACTGCTGGATCAGGTTGCCCTCCATGAACACATCTACGATCTACCAAAGGGCAAAAGAAAAAAAGGTAAAGTAAATAAAGAACAATGTTATAGTTTTAAATTCCTACTATCTATAAACGTCTATAAATGATTTGAGTTAGCACACAAGGTAGGATTAGAGTTGCACACTATTAAGAATCACAGATCCAGTAGCCAGATGTTTGTGCTTTTCATATTTAAACATCTGCGGAGGCGGGCTATTAATTTAGAGAAGCGTCAAGTCAACAAGTTCTCTGGTTGAGATTTGGACTGAGCAGAGTGATGATGTGGCTTTAAAGGGAGGAGGGGGTCACTGACTCAGTAAATTCCTGGCATTGCTGGCACATCTGGAATAATACAGACGGAGGCTCCCACACTGGGCACTTTGTGTGTTAGCGTGCATGTGTGAGGGTAAACATGAAGATTTTTTAAAAAGGAGGGCATGTGTAGGAGCGAGATCGTATGTCTCTGGTGGGTGTGGGGGTCATGGCGGTGTGTGCGTTTACCTGGTTGATGTTGGCCAGCGGCTCTTCATCCTGGACCAGCATCTGGGCGAACTGCAGTCCCTGGTCTGGATTCACACGCATCACATTTCTGAGCAGAAACACCCAGTCCGGTGTGTAGCCCACCTACAAAAGTATAAAAATGCAATACTTAATTATGTAATAAAGGATTTATACAAATAGATTTCTATCTACCACAATATCTTTTCTACTTAAATGTTGCACAAATTTCACAAAGCCGGCAAAAAATGTCTGATTGATTATACTGTGTGACGCTTTCATGCAATGAATGTGTCTATTGTCCAAGGGAAGAGTTTACCTTTTTAGCATACAGCACTATCTTCTGGAACTGTCCAGTCTCAGCGAAGCACTGGATGACCTTGTTAGGGACATTAGCTCTGAGGTATACACTAAGAGCGAGAGTTGGGTCAGAGGCCTTCACCAGGTCTCCCAGCTCCTCTGAGCACTCCAGCTACAACACATATACACAGTTACCAGTTGTGAAGTCATGATCAATGTGTAGATGAGACCAACATCGCATCTCAATTTAGAAAGTGATGATGGTTCATTACTTTTTGAGATGTTATATGATATATCTGCGCATCAGCCCAGGCTTACAAAAGCTACCTTGTTGTTCTAATCCTCCGGTCCTACCTTGTCCTCCTTCAGCCATTTCTCCAACAGTTGCTTGCGGCCCTGCTGCAGGACGGGTCTGCACAGCTCCAGAGATTCAAACTTGTTGAGCTGGCCCTGGTCCAGCAGAATACCAAAGTACTGCAACAGTGGCGAAGCCTGACCTGGCTGGGCTGGGACACTCTGAAACTTACGGATGGTCTCTGCCGTCCGCAGGATACCCTGAGTGGAGGAAAGATGGCGATAAATGGAGGAATTATGAACTAGAATTGCATATTTATTGCACTGTATCAACATGATAGTATACAGTGTCAATGAGACTGAATCACAGTGGGTGTTGCTGGTATAGTTTTTAAATCAGCAACAGCAGAAAATTACTGTAAATTTCTGTAATGTAAAAATGCTTCATTTAGACGTTTTGCCAAAGTATCTGTGGGCGTATTAGGGTGGGCAAACATTTCTATGTATGTTAATACAGGCGTACCTTAGGTGCCGATGCAGCAACCTTTGCAGCCTCCGAATAACTTCCCTGGGAAAACAGAGTGTTGAACTTCCTGGCAAAAATCTCCTCAGCCCCTGCGAGATTTGACCTTACGGCCATCCTCAAGGCTAGATCAGGGTTTTGCAGGACGTTGGTGGCATAGTTGACAATGTTTTCCTCTTCAACGCACACTGATAAAACCTAGAAAGACAAGAATATATAAAACATAAATACAGCTCAGTAGATAAGTGTGATAAAACAGACGTTTCAAATTACTCATTGTTCATTTCCTGCTAGTTTCTCACCTGTCCCTTCTTGTTGACCCCAATAATTCCTGAGGTGGCTTCATGAGGGGCAGTCACAAAGATGGTCTCTGCACTGATTCGGTTCATGTAGATACACACTCCAGACTCCAGGTCGTACAGGTGAATGTAACCGTACTTTGTGATCAGATATATGACACCATGCTTACTACCAATCTGAGGAGGATGATCAGAGAGAAAACTTGTCAACGTTCAGACGTCACCTGTAGTAGTGAGCTGGTAATGAGTAGTCAGGAACTTTCTTTACCTGCATAGCTACAGGAAAGTCTGTCTGGGCCTCTGGAGGGAAAAACACATCCACTGCTTTCTTAGCAAATGGCTGGTTTCCTGCAGCTGGCTGACCAACTTCAATGATGTGCAACTGGAAGGGGAAAGCCCACATGAAGAAATGACCACAGCAGGCAGACAACCACAGTAAAGCAAATACAAACATGAAGGACAGCAGAGGAGAGTCCATGCACTTCAATGAACTGACTTTCTTGATGTCAACATTTAGGAGCTATTTTAGTGACCAAAAAGCATCCAGGGGTCCTCACCTTTCCTCCTGCCTGTGAGCGCACAGCAAAGCAGAAGAGGGTGGAGGGTTTGGCATTTCCCTCCACTTTGAACTCCCCGAAGGCAGCAGCATGGCCCTCGATGGGCTGGGACACTTTCCTGTCAACAGAATACAGCTGCATCGCCCCAACCACTCGGTTTTGCTGCAGGACAAAGAGTTGCCAAAACAGAGGCAGAAAGTTATTTCAGTGTGGACTTTGAAGTCCTGTGTGGATGCAGTAATCAGGCTAATATCAATGCCATGTTCATGTTTTCATACCTGCGCAGAAATTCCTATCAGCAGCAGCCACTTCTGTTGTTCGTCAGTTCTGTAGTTGATGATCTGACATCCCGCCAGACTGGCGTGCCGATCGAATACTTTGGTAGGTTGGGAATCCCCCTCCATGCTCCAGTGATAGACGGCCGAATCTGTCACCAGGGCAACTGTGTTTACCGATATCCACTTCCAGAACATGACCTCCTCTGTCATAGTGTGGGCCTTTACCTTACTCTTCATCTCAATGTTAAAGATCTGCAGCGTCTTGGCAGCTGAGGGGAGGTAGAGAAACACAGGGAACAAGTGGGAGAGGTAGAGAAAGAGCTATCAGTATATTCAAAGTAGAGCTGGTAACCTCTGATGATGATCATTTACCTCAATAATATCTGGTTACAAATACCACTTTATTTACTACCTGTTTGTATTACTAAAAGTCTGTATCACATTTTGTTTGCATGTGTTTTACCATTTATACTGAGCTAATCTTTGTAGTACAGGAAAAATGTATTCAACCTATTTTATCTTTGAGGTGTTTTTTTGCATAAATTATGGCACAAAAACCCCCAACTTTTATCATTTCAAATGACATGTAAATGAAATTGTTGATGTATGAGATGATTCATGGTTCAGTATAACCTTGTGGGTAACCCTTGCACCCTCACTGGCCACCCTTACATCTAGATTTAAAAAGGAGAACTCACAGCTGAACACAGTCAGGACTTAAGCAAACATTAAGAGTGGCGCAAAATTTAGTCTGTCACTAATTTCCTGAAATTTGGTCTGGTATGTGTGCATGTTACGAGATATCAGTCTGTACCGTTGAAAGGAATTTTCTTTGTGGAGCTCACAGCATTGACAGAAAAGGTCCAGTATGTATGATTTAGGGGTCTCTGTTTACAGAATATGCCACAAATACAATATAATATGCAGCATAACTATGTTTTATTAGTGTATAATCACATGAAAATAAGAATGATTTTGTTACCTTGAGGCTTTTATATCTCTCTATCTACTGTATGTTGGTCCTCTTCCACGGAGTCCGCCATGTTGAACCACAATATTTCCACAGTAGCCATGACAGGACAAACACTGGCTCTATATAGGGTCTTTCACATAGTTTCTCCTGCATGCTAGGAAGGAGAAGGTAAGGCGAGAGCCTGCCACTAAATCCTAAACACTAGTTCTTTAATAATCCACAGACCTCCACATACTTTAGAAATACACTGAAACTAAATGAGACTCGCTTTTTAGGGGACTATTTGCTAGGAAAAGAAATCAACAGGTATGTTCTGTGGATTATTTGAGGATGTTAAAACTACTGTTCAATGCTATGAGCCACGATAAGAATGACATTTTCTTCTAGAGGAATATAGAACCAGAGGAAATGTCTCAAAACCTGAGCAAAACAAACTCTCTGCATAGCTATACACCAATAGAGGACAGAATAACTCATTCTGGTGTTTTATAAGCCAAGGAAGCAACTATGTACATGGTTACCTGGCTGATACTTCTTGGGTGCTACTGACATCTGGCTACAGAAAGCAGACAACAGCTTTAAGAGGGTAATAAACAGGCCTGACTAAGCCACAACAGCATTTCTGTGCTCTAGTATTTTGTTGCTCGTCCTATTTATGAACCTCCATTTACCAGTTAAGTTACAGAGAAACAAATAAGCGTGGTAATGCATGGTTCGGGTTAATAGAGCTGTTACTGATATCATGATACATTTATGGCATTCCTTATATGAAGGTAAGATCTGAACATTGATATGGCTGCTAGGACACGCTCACACAAGGGTGCAAGGACACACACAGTGTCCCGACTCTTTTCAGTTTGCATATCTGATGATGCATACCACACATACACTCTACCAGCATACAACAAGTCATGCTAACATACATGTATATGTTCATACGATGTGTGCCAGCATGTTAGGTCGGAGCAGCGGTGTGATACAATATACTGGCAGGAGAGTCATTTCTAAACAGTTGTCAGTCTTTTGATTGATCAGTGGTCAAAATAGCTCTGAGTACTTGAGAGGGGGTATGCGGGAAGCTTTTATGGGAGAGACATGGAGTGCCAGACGGGTACACAGACAGAAAGCAACTCACCGTCTGAGAAATGACAGAAAGCAAGGGAGAAAAAGCAAAGTGTCAATCAGGTAAAAACTGGAAGACAAAGATAGACCAGAGGGAAAGGGCAAACAGGGTTATTTTATCCTCAGAGGGAGGGGGGTAAGAGGGAGAGAGAGAGAAAAGCATTATAGGCAAATCATCCTGATCAGCGCTTGTGTTTGTGCTCTAAGGGCTAGATTCGGTGGCATAAAATCAATTTGCACAACCAATTTAGTACATTCAGGCAATAGAACTGAGTGCTCTCTACATATTTACAGCATTGACAGAGCATTAGTCATTGCATGGCCGGTGGCATTCCCACAGCAATACGAGTTGATGGCTAAATCTGTTAAAACTAAAGGCAAATAAACAGTGTGAATGCCATGCAGTCTTCACTCTGGGAATTTAAACAACAATAATAACCTCAGTGCTTGGTAAAAAGCCACTAATAATACCAGCAAACTTTTTTCCCCCTCACACAACAACACAGTATTTCTCATCTAATAGCCAGTGATGTGGCAGCCTGAGTGTGTTGCTAAATGTCTCACAATGTATTGTCTTACCTTTCAGGGCGATGACCTTGCTGGCGGGGTTCATAATGGCACTGTCGGCGGAGATCGGCCTCCTGATTGGGTTGGTGGGGTCGGACATGTCCACGATTACCACCTGGTTCTGCTCACCCACCTTCTCTCTGATGCAGATGAACTTGTCCGACTCCATGGTTAGGTAGCTGAACCCAATGTTGGCTGGGTTCACACCCATGTTCTGCAACTGGAAAAAAAAAAAAAACAACAACCATGTTTAGCATTTCAAAGTAGTATAATTCCTAATAAATTGTTGTAAACAGATAAAAGGACTTTTCTGAGGGTTTATTAATGTCTCGCTCTCATATCTGTTATCTTAGCTTAGCATAAATACTGGAAGCAGGAGGCCAAAATCTTAAATTAACATGTTTCTTTGGGAGTAGCAACTTCCAGGAGTCTCTCCTGATTGCCCGGTAACCGCTCCCAGCCTTGTCTAGCACAAAACTTACTGGTTAAACATTTTTTAATGAATTTTCATTTTTAGTCTTTAGCAGATTAAAGAAACTGGAATCCTTCAGAGGTGCAGAAAGTTGGATTTTGATGCATTTGGGTGGAGCCAATCTGAATCGTAAGTGTTCACAACTCATCAAGATGTGATGAGCTGTATGAGTTTTATTTTTCATCCAGAGCTTTCAGCCACATTTTGTGGCCTTCATCAGCAGATGGAATTTCCCTCAGTTGTCAGTTTTTTTTAGCACTAATTAAAAGATCTAATACATATAAAAATAAATACTTAAATAAAATATGATGACATGTATGTGGTTACATTTGTAATTGATGACAAATACATTATAAACACACTTAAAAATGTCCATATTTCTGCTTACATCTGTTATAGGGTGCCACAAACTGTTTATTAATGGTTTATAGCTTATAAATTCTAAATAGGGAGAGTGTTACCTCATAAATGTTGGAAAAGATGAGCTATGAGCTAGTGTAGTTTCAATAGTGGTCAAACCAAAATGTTGTTAAATGAATAAAAACATACAAGACTCCTCCATTATAGTGTGCCAACAGTTTCCTACACAAAAAGGAAAACAAAAAGGGGAATATTCCAACTTTACAGGGTTTTAAGACCTCTAAACGCGTCATGCCTCCATCACGACAACAACAAAAAAAAATGAGTGGGAAAATATATACGGCACCAGCTGACATTTGCCTTACAGGGGAAAAACGCAGCAAGTAGCTGACCAAAACGGTGTTTCGATTAAAATAGCAGCAGGTCTGCTCCAATTTTCCAGGGATATTCTTAAAGGTTGTTTTCCAGACAGGAGGTCTGGTTGTACATGAAGCCAGGGAACAAGCGTGGGCACACAGCGAACAACAGGATGTTAACCCAACAGCACTCTTATTATAGCTGCTAATAGTCTCCTGAGTTTAGTGAAGCATTTTGATCTTTGATGACAGATGAGTTTTCCTTTTTTTTTTTTTTACTTGCACTGCCATCATTGTAACCATCATCACATCTCAATTATAGTGACAAAGTACAGTGCAACTTTATTTCAGCAAAGCCTGCAATTAAACTCTGGCACTGCATTTAATTGTCTATGTAAGCAGCCAGCTGTAAAGAAGTTTAATTATCACTATGTTATTCAGCCTAAACCAGTTTGAGACAACACTAAAGTCGAGGCTCAAAACTAACTGTGACCGGGCGTTTGCCATCAGGGCCCCTTAGACTTTGGAACACCCTGCCTGAGGACATAAGGCTCGCAGAAGCAGCTTCCTAAAACACATTTTTATAGACTTGCCTTTATGTGATGTTTGTCTTTTTAACTTTTAACTTGAATTAAATCATTCTATTTCACTGTGTTTTATTTTATTTTATTTTAGTTATGTGGTTGTTCATGTCATTTAATTTAGAATTGCTTTTTATTGTCTTCTAAATGTTGTTGGTTGTTGGCTGTTTTTAAACGGTGCTATATAAATAAAGGTATTATTATTATAATTATTATAAGGAAAATCCAAGATAAAGATCCACTAAAACCAAGAAAGAATTAGATTTATTTTAACAAACCACCATCAGCAAATCCAATTCATTATTCAGCATATTTACTTTTCAACTGGAAGAAGTCCCAAGATGCAGCAACAACACACAAAGAGCAGCTGATTCAGTTTGAATTTCTGCTGTGCCAAATCTTAGCAGAAATAAAAAACATAAAAAAATTTCACCAAGGTTAACGGCTGCTCAACAGAGGTATTATTGTGCACAATGTCAAACTAAGTGTGAACCGAGAGGACAGACCAAAACACGCACTCTCCCTCTGATGACTGAACTGACTGCATTATGCAGTCTGAGGCAAGCGGAAAGGAATCCTTACGCTCATCACAAGGAGTGCACTATCTCGCAGTTGGCTGGTAGAGCAGGACAACACATCATGGCTGCTGAGCCATTTAAATCATGCCATCCACAAAACAGGAAGGAAGTTACACTTATCAGTCGGGGGTGGACAGAAGGGTTTCAATGGGAGAAGATGTTTTCTAGCAAGTTCTTTCATTAATTACATCTGAGAAATAGCCATTTTTAGATTTTACATTACACTAAGTGGGGCTGGAAGATAAAGATGCACTAATCAATATTTATATTAATAGTGGGTGAAATCACTATTTTCCATGTGGGAAAAGGGATCGTTTTCTGTGACAAATCCACAGAGAATTATGACCCAATTCTGCACTTTCTCTAAGCTCCAGGGAGCTCTTTAACTTCTTTTAGCTCATTGTTTTGGTTTTATGACCAGCAAACGTCACTCTTATGAACACTATGTTCAGCCGCAATGAAATGCATAGCATAGCAAATAGCATTTCCCACCCTTTAAAAGTTAAAAACTGTTTGTTGCCCAAATCAAATTAAGGATATAAAACTTAGCCTAGATTTGTTCACATGTTGAGTTCAGAACCCAATTAATTTCTTCAAACATCAGTTTAAAGCTGAAACAATCTAATACGATCTAATACTAACTAATCAGCAATTACTTTAACAATCACTCTGGTTGTATTGCAAACAACACTTATCTGGATTAATCAAGAAAATACTTGGCTGAATGTATCATTAGAGCACAAGTTGAGTTGTTTTATATATGATTTTGCATTCCATATCAAAATACTTGAATATAACAACCATAACGTTGGTTTTGGTGAGGTTATTTGGGAAGTGCAAGATAAAGGCTTCTTGAAAAGGGCCACACAGAAGACCTGAGGGAGGACTGGAGCCATATGCTACATCTCCCGAAGACTGCCAAAACTATCTCAGGGAGGAAAGGGGTGGGAAACCACAATGAAGATAGTGGGGGAGAAGATGACATTGGAGAGAAAGGAGGAGCTTAGCATCCTGCTAAAAACGAAGGGAGGGTGGGTGTTAGGAGAGAGCCAGTGTGAAGAAGAGAAGTCAGGGTGATAAATGTACCTTTTATGGGGAATGAAGAAGGAGGGATGAGTGCTAGGTCTGTACAGTGCTGTTCCAGTAACACAGGCCTTTGGCAATCTACGGTTCAGGGTGGGGCAACTGACTCACCGGAAGAAACTCCCCCCTGCACTCCCTTCTTAGTAGAACATTCCAGACTAAAATCACACTTAAACTACAAGTCTCCAGAAACTGCCTCTTGTGATATATCGTCACACACTTCTTTAGTCCTACTTCTCAAAACAGCTGAGATGATCAGCTAAAAAACATAAAGCATTACGATAACAAAAGGCAGTAGAACATCAGTGATAATACAGCATTGACGGTATTTGGTGAGTCATAGACTGGGTGGATGCACTGCTGAGGCACTGACACGTTGCATCAGCAGCTGAGGGGTTTGGGTTCAGGAGGAGATTACACAAACACAATTAAAACAGGAATGCAGCAAAGAGACACTGAAGTGTTGCTATAGGCTACGTATGTAACCTATAGGTTAAGAGGTATACAGTTTAAGTAATCATAAAAACTTCAAAGCTGAACTATTCAAGATTTATATTAACAATTGATCACTTTTAGTGATAAACCCAGAGATAATGATCATCCGATTCTGCAGTTCCCTTTAGCTAAAACAATGTTTCATAATGTCTTCCAGCTCGTTGTTTTGGTTTTCCTCAGTTTAACATTTTAGTTCACTCTCATAATGATGTTTTCAGCACCACAGGAAGCTATAAAAAAGGTATAAGTCTATGAGTATCCTGCCCAGCAGAATAAACAGCAGACTGACACAGTTAGTAATTAGCTGCTGAACACAGTAATGCATTTAGCTGCTGAAGAGTCTGATATTTCCCTCAGGAGGTGGTGGAGACCAAAACAGCTAACATCCATTTGTCATATAACCAAAAAGTTGATAATATGTGATAATATGATAATATGTGTTGTGTTCAGAGCTTTTTTTCTGCTACCTCCAAGTGGCCAGAAAATCAGTTTAGAGCTGATACGACTGGATAATTAATTGATTAGTCGAGCAATAGAAAATTATTTGGTAACTATTTTGAAAATTGAATCAAACAGTCGCTGATTTCAGATTCTCAGATCTAACAATTTGATGCTTTTCTATGTTTTATTTGACAGTATACTGAATATCTTTGATTTTCACTCTGGGCCCTGGAATATTGTAGTGTGGCATTTTTTTACTATTTTCTGACATTTTTTTAATACAAGTCATTAAATTATCTGGAAAATAATCTGCAAATTAATTTGTTACAGTACTGAATCTGTCATTGCAAATTTAACTGTGACTCCACGACTCATTTAACATAACACAATGACACAATGTGCATATTGTGCGTGTGAATGACTGAGTCTTTCAATGCATTCATGATTGAGTTTTGGTGACCAGCCACTGCTGCGGTCACAGATGTGTTCTGTTAGACTGAGTTAAAGCGTTCTGTCATCCTGCTTCCTACCCTGATGTGATTCGCAGGACTTAAATAGGGCCTGTTTACCTCATCTGTCGATCACATCCGTTGGTGGTGGCATCATTTCATCAGTACAGATACAGCAGCATATCAGGATGCTGTAAACAGCTGCAGAGCAGCAGGTTGGACTCTCCTAACTCGACAGGACAATGTTCAGGCGCTTTGGGGTTGCAGGACATTTTTGCACTTACACAAGCTGCTACAATACGTAGGCTGCTGCGCCGACAGTCAGCAAGCAGAGCCACATAAGCTGTAAATGACTCTCACTTTAGCGCTTTCATAATTCAACACATTATTCTCTGTCATTAGTCTCTTCCTTCATATTGCCACCAACATTATCCAGACAACTTTAAACACAGTTTGGAGGCCACAGTGAGCCTCCACACATCCATCTAAAACCTTAATACATTCGGTCAATTAATGACATGGTCACACATGGATGATGGACATGAATTATACCAAAGTAAACAAGCAAGGAGGAAAATTAATAATAATGGCGGGAGACGTTATGGTAGGCAGGCAATCCATAGATACTGCCGTGGAGTGAGAAAATGAAAACTATTGAATCTCTCACAGCTAAAACAATAGCTCTGAGATCCAGGCATGATCCAGGATGAACCTCTATGTCCACATTATAACACTAAAGTCGTGTTAAAGTTTGAGTGGAATAACCGACGTATATGGAGCACTTAGTTTGCTCTTCAGTTCAACAAGCTGGTACCTCATCATGAAGCTCCAGACTACAAACACAGAGCTGTAAATACCAGGCCAAGAAAAAAAAAGGGAAAACTTGAGGCCCAAAGTCCTGGCATTGCGAATTCCAAGCATTTTTCACTCTACTGGAGCCACCTAGATTCACAGAGGGATACGAGCTGGGATTTCACGGTAGAGGTGGAACATAAAGCAAGTCTGTTGCTTATCACTGTCAAGATTTTCTTAGGAGATGTATTAGGGAAAGGTATGCACTGCTGAGAGCCATTTGAACTACTAACCCAGACATTGCCAGGTACTGCACTGCCCTCCATCAGCGAGCAACAGTGTACCAGCCCTGTCAGTGAGGAGAGGAGCCTGGTCGCCTGCAAGCTCTTCTTGGCCTGCAGAGTTTTTTCATGGATAAAGGATCTTTGGCTGACGAAAGTGGGGCTACTGGCCAGAGGAAGGGAGCACAGAGAGGGAGAAGGGGGTGGGGGCTTTTTTCTAGTGAAAGGCCATTTCACTGCCTGCTGTTACCATAACAACAGGCTACAGACAAGGGGAGGTGGAGGGGTGCGTCACAAAGTTTCTCTTTTGGCTGCAAGACGCCAAGCACTGGGCCTGCTGTGGGACATTATCAAAAGTCCAAACCAGAGTAAAAAAAAAAAAGAGAGAGAGAGGGTCGTGGTGGAAATAGTTCCTCCACAGACGACCACATAACTGGCTGTTTGTTTTCCTTTTGTCGTCACAGATTGTAAGAGGGCATTTTGTGTTTTTTTCCATCAAAGGGACTGCGAACCAAAGACTAGAGGGCCTTTGATACTCTTGTCATGTTGATCATTTTGAAGCTGCACAGATGCTCCTCTGGCAGAGAGACACATCAAATCAAATATATAATACTGATGCTGTGACATGAAACAGATTTCATTTGGGATTTGTGGTTCTTGCAATGTGAAAATATTGCTCAGATCATGTTTTTAAAGGCCTTGCTTGAGTGCAAAATAAACGGCTCTAAATGTCCACACACATCTACTGTAGAGCATTACATTATGAATATGGTGTTTTTGTCTTTTACGCACTGACCATGGTTGTTGTTGTTGTTGAAGGTTACAAAGTAGGGATATGTTGCTGCAGGACATGACAACAACATGGTAGCCACAAAGCTTGAGTGCAAGTGCCATTCAGGTCTCAGTTACAATGTAACCACCAACAGCTGAGCTCAGTTGTCTGCATCAGAAAAAAAAGTGTCAAAACACCGCAGTTTGCATCGGCGCAGATTGAAAATGACAGCGGCGTTTTTCCACTTGAATGAGGGGAAATAACTGCGGCGTATCCACGCACAGACACACCGGTCCGCATTGGAGCTGTATCCGATCTGACTGGTCAATTTTTACAAGTCATCATCTGCCCGGCAGGAGAAAACTAGGCCTGTAGCTATATTGAGCACCACCCTGCAGCCCTATTTCAGATCCCATTTAAATGCGACATGTGCCGTGTGTGTGTGCGGATCTACATGGGCGAGGAGCTGCGCAAAAATACCAAAAAGAGCTGATTTTTTTTTTTTTTTTTCCTGCGGTCTGCTTACCTGCAGATGTTCCTGAAATCGTATCGGTAGTATCTGAGCCATTTCTGGAGGATTTCTCTTTCTGAAGAATCCGTGAGGAAGGAAAGGGGAAGGGGACAGCAGGAGGAATAGAGGTGATCTTGTTCTGTTTGTGCCCTAAACGTCCCCAAAAGTCAAATATGATGGGCAGTAGTAGGTAGTCTGGGTGGCTTGCGTTGGTATCACACGAATCCAGTGACTGCTCCCATTCACTAGCCCCCCTACGCCAGTCCTGAATCAAAAAGTCCGCACCTCCGCTGAGAAAACTAGTCCACTTCAACTACTACTGAGCCCCGTGCGTAAACCAGCGCCTCCGCGTGCCATTTAAGGATACGGGGGCTGTCCTTAAAAAATCCGCGGTGGGTTTATTGTCAGTGATGACTTAGCATAAGCACCTCCATGTCGTGGATTTTTTTTTAGTTTTCTCAGAACTGTCAACGCAATGTGGATGTGAATGTGCACGCTGTACTCCTCCGCCGCAGCCCCTTCCCCCTTCCTTTTCACCAACTTCGAAATCAGGGCTCGTGACATAGCGCCCCACCTTTGCATGGTTTCGACAAATTCACACACACACACACAGACACACACACACACACACACACACACACACACATCTTTCCAAAATGTATGTCGTATGCATGACGCAGCTCTGTACCAGACAGGCACGGCTCATGTTCCAACGTGTTTTTACAATCAGCTGCATCTTTCTTGATTTATGCAGGATGCCACCACCACCACCACCATCATCATCATCATCATCATCATCATCATCACCATCATCATCATTTTGCCCAGTGAGCAGCAGGTTGTGCACAATGGAAAACACACTCAACACATAACGCACAACTGTAAGTTTAAAACAGACATTATTTCTTTATGATTACATAAAACTTTCTGGCCTCATGCAGCGATAAACATGTGATGTGAATCAGTATGTAAACTAATTGTTTAGTCAGTTTAGTTTAGTTTCAGTTAAAATATCAGCTGTTAGTTTGCGGTTGGTCAGATAAATACTTCCTAAAAACCAAAGGCCCATACAGTACTGAGTCAGGATTACATATACGGGATGTGGTTGCACAGACATCATCAAAATGCTGCTGTCTCAAAGGATGTGACTCGCACAATAGAGTTTTAACTTCCTCAAATGATAAATGTGGTATGGAAAGACAGAATTAGCTGGAAAGTAGCTGAGTGTATCAATATTTTTACAGTAGATTTCAAGTGGCCATAGGTCTCCATGACCTTTAGTCCTGCCAGTTACATGTCTTTACCATCTCTCTGATTTTCATTCTCCTATTACAGTTCATCCTGCTTTTTTTAACGTGTTAACCACCTCCAGTAAGGACAAGCTCACATGTATCACACATTGTACTTCCAAAATCATTGGTCTAATCACCCCCAGCTCTCAGACCGCAACAGTAAACTCATCCAGTCGCAGATAGACAGAAGGTGGTTTCACTCTGACAGGAAGTGTTACCAGCAGCGTCTGGTCAGTGGTCACTGGAAGGCAGTTTAGACACACACACACACACACAGTCTCAGTTAAAGCCACAAACCCTCAGCTCACCACACTGACGCTCACTGACGAGGATCCATCACACGACTTTGTCAAGCATCAACCTTTCATAATCCTCTAAATGAGCCACAGAAACCCCAAATACAGACCTCAGTCTGGGTTAATTGATGGTTATTGGTCAACCGAAGTAAATATGGGGAAACTGTGGTAAAAGAAATAAAATAAAAACAATGTAAAGCAGATGTATTTTGACTTTGGGTCTCTATTACACAATATCTACAATATCACACTGAAAAAAACAACACCAAATCCAAGTCATAAAACTGAACTAAACTAGGAAAAAGATACACACCAAATCTGGGCTCATGACTAAAACAGACATTACTGATCATCACGTCTGACCATCTGGAGGTTGTTTTGATATGTTTCCATATCTTAGAACAGCAGAAATAAATGGTTTTTGTGTTTAAAAGTTAGTGGAATGCAGTGATATGACAACATGTTTCCTCCAAAGGCAGAGATATCCAGAATGAATGACTGTTACAGTAATATAGTGACACATTTCCTTTTCACCGGAGACAATTTAACATTGTGCAATTATTGCTAAAACTATGACATGGCAGAAACCACGAAAATCACAGTAAGAACGTTGAAGCTGTTATCATGTCACATGGCGGCTTAGTGTCAACAGTTTGTGACATTTACATAAAGTTTTTGCACAGTCTATTTTAATGATAAACTTGAATAAAATAGTGCTTTAGCTGTATAACCTATTTCATTTTTCAGAGTTGTAATTACACTGTTGTGACACACAGTAGACCTACAGTATTTTCAAGTGGTAAACTTTCAAACTGCAGTTATCCTCACATAATTCACATGAAGTGCTAAGTAGTAGTGTAGTTTTAAGGGCGTGCAGGGTGGGTTAAATACGCCGGGTGCTTGGCTTGGCTCTTGCTGTCTATCAGATGCAGCTGGTTATTCTTGTGGTGGGAAATCATCTCGTCAAGGGTGCTGAAAATCTGAAAGGAAGAGAGGTAATTAAATAAAAAGCCTGTAATTCATCCAAAGTCTTCTCCTTCCCGCCTCTCTCTCTACAGTCTCAAATCATCCTCACCTCTTCATTCTTCTTGCCTTCTTTTCCCAGGGCGTAACCTCTTGTATCCTCCAGGAAACGGATAGGAATGTTGTACACCTTCTGCTGGTAGAGCACAGCGAGGGTGTACGGCTGCTGGGCACTCTGGGCTGAGCTGTGTCGGATGAGAAAGGCGCCGTCCTACAACAAGAAAAAAGAGGAAAACAGGAAAATCTAAGCAAAAATTAATACAAAGAATAGGCAATAAAAAGGAAAGTTGATAACAGAATGTGAAGAAGAATTGAGGGAATGTAACAAAAAGACTATATCTTATCTACAGTAAGTGTTAGGAATGGAAAAACCAAAGGTATATGACTCAGGTTTGGCTTTTATTTGAGTTTCAGCAGAGACATGCACAAAAACAGTCAGCAAATTCCTCCATTGTCTGTGCAACACCCTCGCCTTAAGTCCTTGTATTTGCTTGGTTGAAAAAAAGCTGATTATGGTTGAAATGATTCATCATTGGCTGATAATAATACCATGGAATGAGTTTGGTTTGGTTTACCTTGTTGACCCCCAGTAAGAGATCCTCAGCTCTCTTCCTGTTGCAAGCTCCAGCAAACCATTCTTTGTCCTGTAATATAAATATATTAATAACAGTAGAGAAAACCTCACTAACGTATGTTAGATTTTCTATGCAGATCATTACCGTACCTCATTCCCAGATTGTTTGATTGCCCTCATACCACCAGAGGAGCCTTAAAATAGATAGTAAACGTGTCATGTGTCAAGTACAGGTTAATCTGGCAACAGCCAAGTGTTTAAAAAGAAGTGAAGCATGATCCATGTAATGTTTGGATTATATTAAATGAAGAATCTAAGCAGATCCCAAATGATTACAGTGATTCCTCAGGATTTAAAAAATCGTTTTGAAAAATGTTAGCTTACCCACAGGCTTAGTGTCAGGCATAGGAGGATTTGGAGGGCTGGAATAAAGATAGGAGGGTTAATGTAATACACTGAAATTAATTCTGATGTATGCACACACTTGTGAATGCAAAACAACCTGGAATTGAATGTAAATCATTGTATAGTAGTTTGATTGTCAGCAAATCTCTCCGCACTCCCTGTATTCTTCACCCTCTTACCTGGGTTTGGCTTCCTTCAGGCTGGCAGGCAGAGGGGGCTTGGGAGTTGGTGGAGGAAGTTTGTTTGGAAATGTGGCACGTCTAGCCTCCGAAGGAACTATAGAGTTGTAAAGTTATGTACTCTTCATCACGATCAAAATAGTGGTTTGTGTTTGATCAGTTTTAGTGAATAAAGCAGGTGTGTGTTTACCTGTTTTGACCTCATTCAAGGAAGGCAAGAGTGAATTCTGAAAGGCAGGAAATAAAAGTTACTGAGCTTAATTTCCTACGTATGAATACCGAGTAAGAGTGAAAACTTCTGTTTCTAATTCAGCTTTTATGTCTACTGTCTTACTTTAAATGAGATCAGAGCTTAGCTTAAGGAAATGATAAGACTAAACACTGAGATGAATAGACACACTCACAGACTTAGCTCTGGGAACTGGAGGCTTCATCCTGCAGACCAAGAGAAAGTTTATTTCTAACAGGATTTAAGTGTATCATGCAGCTATACTACATACGGCTATTTGCATTTAGATGAAAAACACAACAGCATCATTGTTGGATATGGTACAGTTTCCTTCATGTCCATGCATATCATAGACGGTCACGTAAGCATGTTGAAAGTGTCTTTGAACCAGGCTGAAGTGCACTTACATCGGAGAGGGCACTGTCATGGGAGATGGAGGCATCCTCATGGGTGCACGAGGGGGTGGAGGGCAGGCTGAGGAGCAGGAAGAAAGGAAATTGTCTTTCCAGCACATATTGCAGTTGTGAAAATTGCTGTCTAAATAACCGCTCATCAAGTCTGATCATGACAATTAACATCTCAGAGGTTCTTGTGAAGTGTGATGCAACCTACCGGTTGTAGGTTCTAAATACAAGTCATCATTATCCTCCTGAAAGATAAAAATTATTGTTATATATATACAATACAGCACATTTATCAATACATAGAGTGAAATACGCATTAAAATTCATTGCACATGTATGGTGGTTTTTGGTGTTTTGTTTTTGGTAAGATGTAATGTTCAGGTATGTGTCCGTTAAGAGGGCAAGATGCTGATTAATTAAAAGCTTCTTTAAGACATCAGGAGGCCCATTCATTAATCCATCTCTGATTGGCTGGCTTGACAGGCTTATCCAGTAGTAGTTTAGATGGTCAGCCCACCATCATACATCAACCCATCAAATATTTCCACATTTTATCCATTTTCATCCAAGTTAATCTTACCGGTTCTTCATTTGGATCCAGATAGACATCTGAAATGAAGACAGAAAATACTAGCAATGATTTGTGATGTGTGGTGATTGGTGATAGGATTGCACATTGTCTTTTAATAATGTTATTTTCATTACATAATACATATTTTTTTCTTTCTTTCCTGTTTTGTAAAATTGTCTTCTTAGCTACATTCCATGAGATTAACAGGAAAGGTTTGAGGTATTTAGAAATATGTGAGAGATTTCTCCCAGAAATGCAGTAACAGGCGCTTTGACCTAATTTTTGACAACTGAGTAAACTGTGCAGACAATGTGAAAATTATATTTTATTGAGGCGATAAGTTCTCTGTCTTTCAAATGTATGCCTTTTGGTGCAAAGTGATGCTTGTATTGGTGTTCTTGCAGATCACTTTGCATTTTGCTGATGAAGCATCAAAGGTGCAGCGCACTAGTGCTACACTAGGCGGCAGTCTCTTCTTTGTTTCAGACACAGCTACAATCTCTGCTCATATCATACCACACAGTTCTGCTTGTATTTATTTATTTATTCCAAACTGCCGCTGTAAACATTAAATAGAATATGTCTGTGTGCCATGAGGAGTTTATCCTGTGAAGACAACAGGTGTGCAGCAATATATCACCTCATTAAGGTATTTACCTCGCCCTTAGTCAACAGTTACTTCTATGAAAGGGGTATTTGTGTTGGTAGAAGTGATTACTGCACCTTCCTCAGTGTTGGACTCAGGGACTGGAGCAGGTGCAGGACGGACTGGTGGAGGAGGCTTTCTCCCAGGCTTTTCATTTCTGTCTATCTCAGGTGCTGGGAGTTGGATCACATTGACGTTAAAGAGATGAAGAGAGATGGGTTGAACAATGATGAATGAATACAAATAAATGACTCACGTTTCTTGCCGTTGGGACTGTAGAAGTAATCGTCAGCACGTTGTTGGTGTTTCTGGATGATAGAAGTGAGATCATTTTGTTAAAACACATATTAAAACATGTGTTGAATGTCTTGACAGATGTAGAGACACACAGAAACAGACTTCAAGGACACTGAGCCTTTTTTACCAAGGGTTTTCCTGGTCTGGGTGGAGGAGCAGCCTGCCTCTGTGGAACAGGGGGATTGGATGTCCTCTCTGCAGGAAGGGTTAGTTTTATATTGTCAGGGGTATCTATGCTAAACAGGGCTTTAAACTGTTCATGCCCTAACGCAATTTGCAATAATGACTCAGTGAAGTTTTGTTACCCAGATAAACGTTCTCCTCCACTTGTCTCGGTGGGACTTTCACAGCTGGACGCTCACAGGGAGGCGCTTCATACATGTCACCTTCATCGTCATCCTGCCATTTAGTTAGGATTAAGTGTTTTAACAAGTACCCATCAATACAGAGACATTAATATAAAAGTTTCAGTTAAATGAAACTATAACGAGACTGGGAGCCTTATGTCTGCATTTTACAACACATTATGTGCAACAGCAGCCAACAGAAAGATTATATCATGATTAATTTAGATTTAAAAAAGTAATCCTTTAGTTAAAGGTGTTTAAAAATGCCACACGTATTAGTTTTAATCCAATGTGAATCAAACCAGTGAAAGCACAAATTCAGGGACTTCAGGTGTCTTTCTACTTACAAACTCATCCTGTGGCCACCCTGCATTGTTATCTGAAACAGACAGATTGAAAAAAACCCTGCATTGATAGATAATTATGTTTTTAATTCAGCGGAGGAACAAAGACATTTTACCCTTCACTTCAAGGTGAGGTTAAATCTCACCTGTTCTTCTTGGTGGAGCTGGAGGTGCTCCATGTCTGACAGAGAGAGAGGAGAGGTATCATTTTATGTCATGCATAATGAGCACAAACAGAAAAACTAAAGATCATGCTCACAATACTCACAGGTTCTTTAGTTTTCCAAAGAAGCTCTGAAAAACACAGAAACCTCAGATGAGATTTAACATTGACAAAATAAACTTAACTGCATTCCTGGCTGATAATCATTTACTTTTAGTTGTCTTTTCAGCTTCGTTACAGTATCACTCCTGAGTCAGTGGCTGCTGAGTAATACTGCTCAAATACTGTACTTACGTTCAGTTTTGAGGTGCATGTACCTTTCTTTTTTTCTGTTACTGTATACTTCTACTGCACTATAATTCAAATAATCAACAAACACATACATTTTGATGTATTATTAATGATTCATATAAGACATATATTCATCCGAATATTCACAAGATACCCAGCAGTGCATTAGGTTATTGAAACTGATGGTATTACTACTTTTACTACATTAAACTACTGAGTTTCACAGCTGAATATTTGTTAATATACTGTTAATAAATTGGAGGGTAGAAGAAATTCATTAAGATAAATCAATTAAAACACAGAAAAGTTCATCTGCAGGGATGGATCTGAGATTAGCAGGAGCAGGTGGAGGTCAGGTCAAGCAAAATCAGGAAGTGGAGCAGCAGTATCTGTGTATCTGTATCTTCCCACAGTGCAGGCAGACATAGAGGAAGTGTTGATGTAAAGTAAATTAGTATAGACAGCAGGAAGAGCTGCAGAGTTTCTCTCATGCAAACAAAATCCCAGAAAACAGGTTATGTAATCTGCTTGATAAATGAGGCGCAGGTGGGAGCTGATAAAGAGAATAACATTACTGTTCCACTATATAAGACTTTTTCCTCACAGTTATTCCAAAACTATCTGCATTGTAAGGTCAAGTTACCGTGACAGTTTTCTGCGTTGTGTTGAAAACAGAGCTGAGTTGCTACCTGCTGTAACTTCTCTCTGATGGGAAAGTTTTAAAACAGTGTAAAGTCTCTAGGTGGCACAAGAGTTAGACATGAGGAAAAAGGAAGTCATGACCATGACCGTGAAGTGAAATCTTATGTATGCAAACAAGGACAAAACTTACTGAGCATCATTCAAATGTATCACAATTCAGAAAATGGAAATATGGATATATGTACAATATGTTGAAAACAAATATATATACAGTATATATATTTATTTTCTTCCTTACAGTCAAATGAGGATGAAAATAAACATGCACTATTCACTTTCATGTTATCAGCAAACCTTAGATTTCTGGTTTCTTTTTACTGTTTGCTCTCACATTCCTACACAATCACAACCTTAACAGTGTAGCTTCCGTCATGTGTTTGCCCCATTCAGAAGTCCAAAAGAAAAAGTTCTGAAATAAAGTTCCCATATATATATATATATTTGTTTTCAACATGTGACCATAAAACATAGGGAAATCCTTTAACCGCAAAACACTTGATCTGCATGACTTGTTTCTGCTAGACGAGGGGAAATAAAACTTTGTCAAATCAGATCAACAAAAAGTGTCACATGAGACCATAGAGCTATTCCCTCCACCAACTCCCAACCCCCATAAAATAGGGATAAAGAGTGGAAACTATATGACCAAACATGTTACGCCAAATATATTCCCACGGGCAAGTTTAACCCAAATTTCTCTGTGACTCACTGCTATCTCTGAGAAATTTGAGAACATTTGCATCAGAAAGCAGAATTAAAAGTGCACAAAGAGCTCATCACCAACATTAAAAGACAAACTGCTCTTTGTATCAGACACAAAGTTTTTTTGTTATCAGTTTAGTTAATTTTTCCCAAAATTAAACATTGCAGATCTTTCAAACTTAAGTATTTATGTCATGTTTACTGAAAAAGAGTTTGAAATAGCAAGACAGCAGTTGTTCAAAAAAGTAACTAAAATAAATAGTAAATAAATAGTATGGTTTAAATCCGAGAACTACATGCTAAATCCACGTAGTGACACATCTTTATCGACATAAAACAAAACAAATATTTGTAGATTTCTGCTTGCTAGATTCCCAACTTATTTTAACATTAATATTTCAGATAAACAAATAGGATATACCTTGCATGCATTACTGATACTGACCCCTGTATTCACCTTTATGTTATCAGCAAACCTTAGATGTCTGGTTTCTTTTTACTGTTTGCTTTAACACTCCCACACAATCACAACTTTAACGGTGTAGCTGCCATCATGTGTTTGCCTCATTCAGAAGTCCAAAAGAAAAAGTGCTGAAATAAATGTAACAACACTGAAAGTTTACAGAGGACGCAGTTTCTGCAGCACTAAAACTGCCATCGACGGTACCTGCTCACTTCCTTCTCACTCCACCCAAAGTTATCAGAATGTAAACCAAAACATGAACAAAATGAAAAGATACTTTACCATTGTCATGATTTTGGGTCGAGTCTCACAGCTCAAGTCATGAGGAAATGTCTTTGTTTCAGTTCTTGGATGCAAATGGTTTTAAAGATTGAAAGTGAATGATACAAAGAGAATGTGCAGCTCTAACTGATCTCATTTGCATTTCCTATTTGTGTCAGACAGACTGACTCACCTGTTACTGGATTGGCTGCCTTTAAATGAGCTGCAGCCACAGCACAGCTCAGTCATGGCTCCAAATTTCCCTACTGCAACTTGCTAATGGTCATATAACCAACTGAATTTGATATAATTTGCTGCTAATGATTAATGACATCTCTTTTGTTTTCCACCTGCCATCAAAAGGAGGAATTAATTATTAACTTATGCACACACAGATACTACTGTATCTGTTACTTACTTACTGTGTTTACCAAAAACCTTTAAAACAACAAGAAGTGATCCGAGTCCATTCAAAATGAAACAGACTGTCTGCTACATACACTCAGTTGTCAGTTTATTAGGGACATCTAGTTACACAGCACCACAAATTACACCCTGCAAAAAACATACAGTTCAATTGTAATTTTAATCCAAGAGATCAGTAAAAGTCTGAAAATAAATGAAAAGAGGCTGTGATCTAAACAATAATGACACACAATAATAATGGCTCTCTGTAATTGTGATTGATCCAGATCATTTGACTGTGAGGATGTTGAAATCTGCCGTGTTACTTGACTGTTTATTTCATAAGAATTAAACAGTAAGTTCATCTGAAACATTAAACATAGTTAATGCACATGTAGACATGTAGACTAAGAAATTATTTTCTCTGATTTGAGGATGTTGCAGTAATGGTTCACAAATCTACTTGCTGTGCGACAGTGCTGACCACTGCATCACTGTGCCGCCCCGGTTTTACAAATATGTTCTAATAATGTGCCAGTATGTGACATGGGTGAACTGATACCAAGGAATTTTGTCTCTTGATTTCTAACATGCTGCAATGGGGTAATGAATTTATCAGTGATTTATTGAAGATGAAAAATTGGCACAATAAGGTCAAAAAGCATGAAGCATAAAAAGATTTATTATAAATATTATTTATTGACAAAGGAGTATGTTGATAGATGTGGTTATAATGACAGTGACAATAAATTATTAACTACAGTACACACAGTACAAAAGTAGTTTCTCCACAACAATACAAAATACACATAAATATTAACTTAGTACAAAACATCTAAAACTCAGTCACAAAACAGAGTGAGCTCATTAATATGCTTTGCAGTCAATAAGCATAAGCAAATGTTCAATATAAAATCCATATTCAGACAATATACATGCTGGGCTCAACCCAGGTGTCTGATGGAGAAGTGCTCAAGAAATCGGATTTTTTTTAAAAAACAGTAGTGGGATTTTGCACTTCCTCTATTGTGAAGCTGAAGGAAAATGACACAGGTTTGCTAAGAGTGAGTATCTCAGAGTTTTCTGCTCCCACCTGTCCAAATCTATTCCTATCTACAATGCAGCTGTGAGCTAAAACTGCAAAAAAACAAAAAAAACAACAACAAAAAACAAGCAGAATCTGAACCAGCAGATAGGTTTTGTGTTTTGGATGAAGGTCTGGGACCCCTCAAGCCTCAAAGTAAGCAAATGCAGAACATTTTGCATGAAGACTAAGCCAACACAACCTCGTGTCTAAAAGTCTGGAACACAATCTTTGCACAAAACTTTATAAAATGCCTACATTCCTATGTGACTTACGGCACTGTGCAACATAAATGCTTATGTTGAGTGGAGTGTTGGATTAAAAGTGCTACTGACCTGAAGTCTACCACTGTGACTCCCTCTATAAACCAGTACGTACTGATAATTTCCATTTTTCCTGTCTGAACCTTGAGTTTGGTGGACGCAATACTGTGAAATCACATGAAAACTTTGTATGCATTAAATGAGAAAAAATATTATTAAGATCAAGATTGCCCAGGGGGAGAAGAGAGAGTTCGTCCCGTGTTTCTGTCCAGATACTGTCCTGGTTAACACAGTAAGGAAGAGAAAAATTGAGACCACGTTGCATTGAGCTTAAAAACCCATGAATGAGGTCCTCCCTGCTGGTTGAAAGCCTCCGTCAGTGTGGATCAACAGATATACGGAGTCCTGTGGATCTCTTTGTCTGTCGTCTCAAGGATGAACATGTCTGCGTTTGCAGTTTTACCCATTGTTTATAGGTCATTCAACATACAACATACAACAGTCTCTACTTTAGACTGGGTTTGCCTTAATTTTGTCGCTGATCCAATCGATGTAATGTGTGACACGGGTGTAGACCCCAGGCTTATCCTTCTGCCCACAGCCATCGCCCCAGCTGATCACACCCATCAGAGTCATCTTGTCATTGTTTCGACAGACAAGAGGGCCACCAGAGTCTCCCTGTGAGTAAAGATCAAGAAGCAAAATAGAGAAAGAGAAAGTAAAAATTAGATTGAGCAATAGCTTTAATTTAAGGATGAGGTTAAATGTTAAAATCAGGCGTTCTCACCTTGCAGGCATCGTCCAGGCCTCGGGTGTCACCTGCACACAGCATGTTGTCGGTAACTGTGCGTCCAGACAGCACATCAGGGATGCAGCGCTCTTTAGGCCACAGACGAACGTAACCTCTCTTAACACGCTCAGAGTACTCTGCAGCAACTGCGGATAAAGTGTTTCAATTAGTACTTCATCTCCTGTCCAATTGTTGAAAATCTTACACTACCCTCTGCTGGTCAGTCAAAATGTTTGCTTACATTCAGCGTCCTTTCCATATCCAGAGATCTCACACTCAGTCCAGTCAGGCAGCACCAGCCCACGTTCAGGCAGACATGCAGGAAAGACCTCCGGAGAGTTTATAGCACAGATGCCAATGTCCGTCTTCAGCTTCAAGAGAGCTGCAAGTGGAAAGTGACCAGAGGAAAGTCAGGGTAATGAATTGGGGAAAATGTGGGATGGAGATTGAGGTATGATGTCTTTGCTGCCCACTTAAGGTTCCATATCATCACTGCAGGGGTTAAACATGGCTGCTAGTGTGTCCTAGTGTGAGTTTCATCTGGTTGCAAAATTGCAGTTTGCAGTTGCAGTTTCAAAATTCTATTTTTCTTTAGTTCATAAAAAACATTTGATTGTATATATAAAATAAAACTTTATAGTGCTCACTCACCAATGTCATTGTCAAATGTTTCGTTGTCAAATTTCTCATGGATCCAGTACTTCTCAACCTTGAAAATCTGCTCACTGCTCGAATTCTGTTTCCGGAACGTTCTTCCCAAAATCACTTCCAATTTCTCTACTTTATCCCTAAAAAAAAAGATAGGCAATATGTTTGTATGCTGCATGCCAAACATGTTCAATTATGTATGTTTGTGTGCATGTGTGATGGATGTGAGTCATTCTTACCTGTCCTCGAAGCAATGTGCAGCAGACAGGACCCAACAGGAGTCGATGAGGATTCCTCCACACCGGTGGAAGTGCTTCTTGTAACGGGCCTGGTAAACATTAATGACAGCCTGCCATGGCTGCTCCGTGATGTCACTCTCTCTGCCTCCAAACATGCGGAACGCTGGGTGATTCAGGGTGTTGTCTAACCGCTGGCCACATGTTCCTACAGAGAGAACAGGTGACAGGATGATGGTTACATGGTTGGTAGTGGATACTGCACACCAGACACATCAGTAGAAATAGAAATGGTGATTTTCATTTGGATGCAAACATGTCCCACCTCTGTTATTGTTGTTAGTGGTCGGGGCACGTGGGCCTAGAGTGGTGATGATAGATGGACGTCTCACTAAAAAAGAGATAACAGGTATGGGCAGTCTGACACATCATATTTTACTTCTATGCTTCCACACTGATACAAAATTAAACTATCAAACTAAAGAAACTCACTGCATTTAGGTATGTCACACAGCTCCCAGGTCAGCTGCATGTTCTTGAAGGTGTGACACCATGGGCCTTCATCACCGTCTGGATTTCTATTTGATAAAAGAAGAAGAAATGCAATGAATTATCCTGATCTTTCTGCATGCATGGGGAACCTCTAATGTGTGTTAGTTTTATTATAATGTGTGCGTTTGCATCTCTACCTGCAGAAGCTGTGGCTGCCCAGTCCCAGCTCCAGTGCATCAGATCTCCAAGCATTGTTGACCTTGCGCTTGAGAATAGGGTTGTCCCATGGGATACAGCGAGAGCCACTCTTAGTAACAGATCTTGTGCCTCTGTATGACTGACCAGAAGCCATGACACATTCTTGGTTCTTATCTGCTTAAAAATACACAACATGTTAAAGTTAGTTAATTGTTGTATTATTAGTATTTGTCTGCTTATTATATATGAGGTTTTTGTAAATGTGTACCATTAGGACATTTGGGCAAGGAACAGAACTCCCATTCAATCTGAGTTCCTCTGTAGACGTAACACCAAGGGATGCTGTCACCATCAGGGTTCCTGAACGGGAAAAGGAAGGCAGAGACAATCTGTAAACATGTTCACGACAGATTTAAATGCATCATCTCAACAAGATTTTGCAATCCGAGTCAGCCAATTCTTATTCATTTTGCATGTTTTTACCTGTCAAGATTCCTCTACATATTTTCTCATTGTGTTTTACTGCCCTGTCTCCCTCCCTCTTTGATCCATTTGACCAGTATGCTTTGGATGTTTAAATACCCTCCTGAACGTTTGCAGTTTATTCCTACAGATGCTTTGGCTCTGAACAGATTACACTGGTCACATACCTGCAGAAATTGTGATTGCCTAGTCCCAGACTGCTGGCATCCACTTTTCTGGCTGTGAACCTTCTTCCTCTCAGAGACGTAGAGTTCCAGTTGATGCACTCTGCTCCTGAACGGCTGATACTCCATGTGCCACGATATCCTTCGCCCTGCCCCACTGCACAGTCCTCTTTGGTGTCTGTTGGAGAAAAACGGACAAGTTAAACAGGATATAGTGTCATTCATTTATAGATGAGACTGATATCACTCTAATAACTGGCCTAATTCATTTACTCTGACACAATAAAGCATGTTTATTGGATATGGAAAAACTTAGGCTATCCGAAAATATTTGGACAAATTATGAAAACATTGTTATTTCTTATATAAGGCATTAAACTCACAACTGGTGTCCTAATGGCATTTATATTGTATTTTTCCAATTAGTGGTTTAAAAGTATGACCAAACACAAACTATGATGATCGTAAATGCAATCAGATTTATTGAGTCTGGCCTTCATAACTCGTTATTCTTTCGCTGAAATCACTTGGCCGTGACCACTGGGGTTTGCATAATTATCCCACTGAGAGGGTGGGGTGTCCCTTAAGTTTCAAAAAGCCGCCCACAGAAACAAAAACATTCATATCCCAGAATGTCTTTCCATGGTTTATAATCCTTTCTTCTTCTGTCCAAACCGCAGGCCCATGACACCTACTATTCGACTCACATGGTCAGACTGTGACTTTATCTAGAGTCATTAACAAGTTTGTAGAACATTTTAATCAGTGTTGCGTCACCGGGCACCCTGTCATGGACACAACTGGGTTTATAGTTGCTTTAAAGGTCCAAAGTGTAACATTTAGGAGGATCTATTAGGAGAAATGAAATATATTACTCATAGCTATGTTTTTATTAGGGTATAATCACTTGAAAATTAGAATTGTTACATTTTTATTACCTTAGATTGAGGCTTTTATATCAACAGAGAGAGCAGGTCCACCATGTTTCTACAGTTGTCCATAGTGAACAGACATAGTAAACATCTGCTCTAAAAAGGGGCTTTGGCCACTGTTGGTTCTGCTAAACGCTTGGAAAAGGAGGTGAAGCGAGGGGGTATTCAGTTGCAATCTGCAGCCTCACTGATAGAAGCTACTAAATCCTACACACAGGAACTTTAAAGTAAACTTACAAATACTAGACACAGTGGAATAGCTGGCATGTAAGTCAATTATAATTTTTAAAAAATGCAACTACTGTCTGGTTCTAGTTTCTTCATTGTGAAGATTTGCTGCTATTCTCTGTTTGATATAATTATAAACTTAATATTTGGGGTTTTGGAGAAACTGTTGGTCAGACCAAATAAAACGTTAATTAATCAATCAGGTTAAAACGTTTTTTAAGTACTTACTGATCTCACACTGAGTCCCACTGAAGCCTGGAGGACACTGACAGATGTAGTCTGAAGTGTACACAGCCTCCTTACAGGTTCCTCCATTATAGCACTGAGACACGTAGCAGCCTAGAAGGGGCAGACAGAAAGCCTGTAAGTCACTCATTTGTCATCCAATTCTTCAGAACACAGAAAATATGAATATGATTGATTGGTCACAACCACTTGCGTATATGGAGAAAGTTTGTGGGTTTGGCCTTGTTTGTCATGTTTGACGTAGAAACACTGAGTAGTATGCAGAGGTCTGTGAGCCTGATTCATCCGGCCTCTCTTCTTACCAGCAAAAATCTCCATAGCTTCACTTTTAAAATATCATGTCAGGCCAAGGGTTTTTTTCTAGAGCAGAACTGGTTTTATGCCATCCCCAGCCAATCCGGTTTTTCATTTATTATTTCAAGATTTCCTAAAGGCTAGCATTAAGAATAACAGCACCCCAACTTGTGCCCAGCGGTATGAGCTCACAGACGGTGAAGTTTGGCAGACTGAAAATGTGGTTGCAATTTCTGTCTGAGGGAGGGTCAGTCATGCTTCACACAATTCATCAATGGGGGTGAAAGTGCGCACGAGGGTTCATCTGGCAGAAGTATTTCAAACAATCTTAGACTAAACTACGCCCACTCAAAAACACAGAAAGCCAACAACTCTTCCTTTGGATGCGCTGAAATAACAGGGAATTTGGACACATAAGCGAGACAAGCCAACAAAAAATAATCATTTGAGGTTGCAACGGCAAGTTAGAGGTGAAGTGAAGTTATAGAGAAGGACAGGGAGGACAGTAAGGGCAGGCGAACAGATTGACAAACAGAGGAAGATATCCTGCTCACTGCAAAAAAAAAAACGTTAGAAAGAGACAAAAAAGACAAGTAAGCCAATCCACATGTTTGTGTGTGTATGCATCCATGTCACACTCACTGATGACGGGCACAATATGACAACGCTCTCGTCCTCTCATAGAACAACGGCAATACTCCACACGCTGTCCCCTCCATCGCAGCCAAGTGTCACCAAAACTACGCACTGCTGACGTCTCACTATCCACACAATGTACTGAGAAAACACACACACAAACACACACAAACAATAAGTATACAGCCAAGACACACAGAAAATGTAATCAATGTCACGTGGAAAAGTGGTCACAAACATAAAAGTGCAAAAAGAAACAAACACGTGAATGACAACATTGAATTAAAAAGATGGTGATGATGATGATGATGATTGTGGTAGTGGTGGTGGTGTTAATAGAAAAAGACAAGCAGAAGTGTGATGAAGCTCACGGGAGGTGTCAAAGGAAGGTGAAGACTTCTCGACATGAATAATCAAAAGCGTCCGTCTAGCTGGCTGCCTGACAGGCTCACCTCTGTAAAAACGAGTCCCTCTCTTAGTGCGGGCCAGCTCCACCTGCAAAAGAAAAAAAATATACGTTAAATATAGAGCAGAGCATTGGTTGCATGGCACTGACAGCCAGTGCTTTTATTTCATATCATCAGCTTACTGGGAAAATAAACTTCCTTCACATACAGTCAACTTTTAGCTGCCTGAAAGTTTGACTCAAACATTACTTCTTGGTACATACATAGCAGTGAGAGTTGAGAGTTGGCTGCAGTACAACAGTGATTTTATGAGCTATATTATTTCAAAGTCAAACAGTTAAAGTAAAAAAGGAATGACTGTTTATTATGTTAAAAGATTAACAAAGTAGCTTTATTGCATTTAAAATGTTGAACTGTCCAGCAGCTGACTCTTAAGTCTTGAATGTTGAAGCACTTGAGAGCACCACCACAGAGGCGTTTTCAAACCAGTCAGTGCTCAAAACTACATCACCACGTCACAAAAACACAAATGCAAACATATTAAACTCACTAAGTGTTTGCTCAGATGGACTATAAACCACAAGAACTGACATGGATTAAGATAAGTGCTTGTTAAGAATGCAGGATTTGTAGTTAATGTGCTGAAACATACAAAACCACTTTGTTGGTTCTCACATTAAAATGATGCAGTACTTACATTGTCCGCTAGGCAGCAGCAGACAGCAGACAGGAGCATTAGCAGTACAAGTGTTCTGGTCATGGTTACTCAAGTGGTATTCAACCCAAGTGGTCTGGAAGTAGAATATAAATACATATTAGAAACAATTTACACAAGATTTTACAAGCTAATATAGTTTAGATGGATTTGTAAGAATGGTAAGTTGATAATCAAAACACTGAGAACTTATTTCCTGCACTTTACCAAAAATTTGTGTTCTTTGTACGTCCCCAAACACACAAATATAAATAGAAGTCAAAACTTACAGGAAACACACATAACAAAATGAAAACACTGGTAACAAAGAAAACTAAGCACGGTGTCTATCCGTGTAAATCTTTTGTCATGAATCTGTCATTTATACTGATCCAACAATTGCAGGAAAACTATCAACACTGGTCACGTTCTCTTGACTGCACTGTTTCACTGTTTCACAGCTTCCTTCCTCCTCCATCCCTTCGCCTGCTACTGGGAGAGCCCACTAGGGAGGAAAGGGTGGGAAAGGTGGGGTGCTTATGGGAAAGCGGAGGACATTTCGAGTTTCTTGAAGTTGTGACAGAGAGGAAGTTTAAACAGTTTGTGCAGGACAGTCTGATAGGGGAATGAGTTCAACAAACCTGTGCTGTATATGTTTTTGTTGTCCTGCTTACACTCATTTCCCTTTTATCATCATCTATAACTAACTTCCCGACTAGGAATAAACAGGAAGCAGAGCCTTTTCTCAATATGCAAAAAATAGATGCTGACCACAGTCCACATCAAACAACACCATTTAGACATCCCTGGAGCAATAAAACGCAGGAGTTTCTGCACCATACTGACAGTGTGACAGAGCAAAGCAGCAGCTGTAGGAGGATGAAGTGACTCAGGACATAAAAAGGACAGAGGAGGAAACAGAAGGGAAAGCCCAGAGCAACAAAAAGTAAACGTATATTTCCCTTTTATGCTTCTAGAAAAGGATGTTTGATATCAAACATGTTCCTCTTCTCTGTTTAAAAGCAGCAATGCAGAAAAGAGTGACTGTTTCTCCTCAATCAAACGTGAGTAAACATTGAGTCACACAAAATGAAAGAAGGGGGTGAGTGGAAAACAGAGTAGAGAGGTAAATGAGAAGAGAAGAAAAAAGAAAGTTACACACAACAAGGGCTGAGAAGATTAAAAAGCAACTTTGAAAATAACTTTGAGACTTCTTCTATAGACACATGCATGCAAAGACGCAGTCATACATTCATGTGCATACATGCCTGCAAGTTTTTAGCGTCTCCACTCCGTCAACTGGTTCTCCACTGACTCACTTTCTGTGGTCGACTGAGCTAATAGAAAACAGCGATGTGTTTTGATATATCAGTGAAGTAAAACAGCTACGCTGGCAACCACATGCACACACGCACACAGATACATGTTCACTCCCACACACAAAGTGCTCAGGAACGTGAAGCTAATATCACCCCTCCGCATAAGGTTTAATGGATCATTCGGCTCATTGTTCATTGGAACAAAAACTCTCTCTCTCTCTCAGGATTCGACTTTTAAAGGACAGGCACACACATGCATTCACACGCTCACCATTAAGAGGACAGGTCCCTTGAAAGCTCTCCTCGCCTCAAACAAATAAAAACCCTGTTGACCTCTACTTTTGCCCCCCAACTGAGCCCCACTGGCAAGGCGACAACAACACACTAGTTTCCTTTATGAGTCCTTTGTGCAGCTGTTCAGCTCTGTTTACTCGCCACAGCCCTGTCAGCTGAAAACATGTGTTTCCTGCTATAATACTGCCAATACGGGCCCCATGCATTTCGGAAACATGCTTACATATCAACACATGTGCACACATGCGCACACACTAACATGTACACATAAGATATGAACATATGTGTATCCCACCCTTTTTTAAAGTCTGTGGTGTCGTACATGCAGAGGCCCTGTTTGGGCGTTTAGATTTAGCTGTTTTTGTGGTCTGTCTGACAACATTTAATGTATATGAACAGACATGAACACATGAAATAAACATGTATATGATAAATTCATAGTCTGACTATGGCTGCCTTTATAGTTTTATGTATACAATTCTGGAGCTGTTAAACTCTTTTAAAAAAATTGGGGGTTTGTGTTACTTATATAACTTTCAAAATGTCTTATTAGCTTAGAAAACAGATGAAGTGCATTTTTTCCTTTTCAGGGTAAGAAGGGCTATTTGAAAATGAAGAAATATTTTATATGAATTTAGAATCACCTGGAGAATCGGTATATCTGTGAAGTTTCTGGTGTAACTGGCAGCAACTATGGGCTTACAACAACCCCTAACCAAAAAAATGATACATCATTAATCTTTCTAATTGCATAGATGTCAAGGGTCAAAACCCTGAATATACATACTGTAGCTTGCAAGAGAATGGGAAACAACACACCAATGAAGTGCATGGATCACGTCAAGAGGGGTTAGAAGTAATAATGATAACTTATTTTTCTTATATGATCCACAGCTAGTAATATATGTATGCTTGGCACTCATAGGGTTAAGGTATTTGTCTGTTACACCCAATCAGTTAATAGTTTAAACATGTACAACCAAGTATGCAGCCTGAGGAGAGTGTGGTTCCCCTACTAGGTCAAATATGGATGGAAGAAATGAAAACATCTTTGCTGCAGCAGCAGCCAGACTGTGAGTCAGCAGCAGATTTATAATGGAAGTTTTAAAATGCACCACTTTTGTCTAACAAACATGCAACAGACGATAAGAAAGACACACAGAGTTTCTGTCCAAAGCTGAAAGTAAATGTTTTCAGCAGTTATTCATTTCCTATTAGTGTGGAGTTGAGGAATATTTAAAGGAACTAGTCTTAAATGCTGACCACAGTCTTTGACATCTTTGTGGTGACTTTGCGGACCATTAGAGGGGATGTGTAATGATGATGGTGCGCTATGGTTGTGAAGATCAGAAGTGAGACATTCTTGTCTCCCAGTAACGTGGTCAAAACTTCAAGTCTAAAACCGTGAGAATGGTTAGACGTTGTGCAGGGAACATAGTTGCACCTGTCTGTGAAGTTTGAATTATGGTTCACTGTGCAGTTTAAAGCACCTCTGAGGTTACTTTTCCTGTCGCTCTTCAATGCAAATGTCAGAAATCATACTTAATAAAGTACTTAAAGTTAGTGGACTGCCTACACTGGCCCCCAGGGGAGGAACTAGCAGCGGAAACACATTTACAGTGAGCATTGTAGCACTTGTATTTTTTTGGCACTTAAGCTACCAAACAATATTTCTTAGAAAGTTCAACATTTGTGGGGTTGGATTTTAAACACCATTGTCTTGTCACAGCAGGCTGGCAGTACATCGGAACCTCGCAACTGTTTTGACCTGCTGGGAACCCTAAACCTGCATTCAACCTTCACAACAGATTCAATTGAGGCATTGTTCCTTCAGTTAAAAGGTCTGCATCTGTGTAATAAGTTTGCTGGTAATAAGTTATGGCATGTCATGTCTGTAGGCAGACGACTTAGCAGGCTTTATGCATTCTTTACTTGGGGGTTTTCAGTAAAGCTTCAATAAACCAGCTGTGATCTGCCTCTGTAAGTCACCCAGAACAGAGGACTGCATTGTTATCTTACAGCCTCCCTCTGTCTGGGGGAGCTTTGAACCCCTTATCAGAAAGAAACACAAGCTTATGAAGCCAAAAGAAGCAGGTAGAAAAAGCAGGTGTTGACATTAGAAATTAGCATAAACCTGACAAGATAATGGAGTATTAGACGGCTACATGGAAGGCTATGAAAGGATGGAGAGAAAGGGGAGAATGGTACAAAGAAGGAGAGGAAGGAGATGAAATCAGATCCCAGAGGTCAGCAGAAAGACAGTGAGTCGTCCTGAGTCATCCCAGCTTCCAGGACTGTACAAAGACAGATGGAGGAATTTACACAAATGGATGCACTGATATAATTTATAACCAGTATCACTGTCATCAGATGAAGATACAGTTCGAAATTGTCAGAGAGGAAGAACAGAGATGTAAAAGAAAGGGTTTTGTCCAGATTCAAATGAAAGCTACAGCTCACAATTGAATCTCTCAAGCGTCATCCTCTGGTCATTGTTCCCACAGAGGGTGATCCAACACTATGGCCTATTTGTCCTTACACTTAACTTACAGCTTTAAGACCAGGCCCGCTGATCCTGTGAGTCACAAGCATCAGTGCGAAACACGAACATAGCTGACCAAGCTTAGTACCAGGAATGCAGATAATGGATACAAACTCTACTTTCTCTCAACACGCAGCAGTACAGAGTATCAGTATGATGGTGAGTATCAGCGCTGATGGATGCCAGGGAAGAGAACTCTCAAAGCTCCAGCTCATTAGCCCGATAAGAGTCTAGATGTCAGGAATCCTGTGCAGGTAGTAGATACATGCATGCTGACAGAAAACCCACAGTATCATAGCAGGGATAACAAACACACACCAGGTCCAGCAGCAGAGCACAATACACCACATTCTTTTAAACTTTTGCAACATCAAAAAGATTTGAAGTGACGTCAACGACACAAGTAGACTGATTTCTGAGAAGTATTTGAGGATGAAGAGTGAGTGAGACTGAACAGAGAGCTGCTGAAGCCAGGGTGAGAAAGTGATGGCATGCCAAATGAATGAGCAACCTCAAGGTAATCCAGAATCACGGTTTCACCTTCCCACACAGTTAATGTCAAACAAAACCACTATAATTATACTACATCATTCAACTGTGTGTCATGTTGATTCATGTTTCATTACTTTGAGTTGCAGGTCCTATAGGTGGTAACACAAAGGTTAAATGTAGATTTTATACTGCATTTCTGAATTCATTTCTCATGCGCTTTCACTTGTTTTTTTGTAAAATAGCACAAAATAAAAATTATTATATATGATATAATGATCAATTGTGAGACTTTATACAATTATATTTGATATTCCCCTGCCATACTAAACTTAACTTAACTTAAAGAGCACTGGTTAAAATATTTACTTTTTACTTTTTTATCAATCAACAGATGCAATAGTATCATCATCTTAGTCTGTCCTCTGTCTGACTCTACACCCTCAAATGATCATCATTTCTATAGTCTGGAAACATCTGTAGCACGATCACCCTTCATAAAAATAAAAAAAAAGACGATAAAAGAAGGTCTTACCAAGTTTAAAATCGTCTCGATCGCAAACTTCTTAATGTCTCTGCAGATGTAGTGTGGGTGTCCTTTGGATTTGTCGCTCGGACTGAGCTGGTTGCACCTCTTCTGCCAGTTTTTATCGTAACGCTGCCGGTGCGTGAAGGGGGAGGGCTGCTGTGGCTGCCGGATGATGATGATGCAGCCTGCAGGGCGGTGACGATACAAATGGGACTGTCCCGAAGTGATCCAGGAGGTTAACAGGGGAAATAAATCATACACTTTATTGAAAAGTATTTATTGGGAGGTCACTTCTTAGGAAACTATTTCAACTATAGTTTATTCTATTCTATTTTATCATATTATACTATGATGAAAGTTGGATTTTTTTGTTTTCAGACATATATTTTTTTTTCTTATTCCTATTTATACACATCAAGTTAATTGTGGTTTAATTTTCACTGCGATATGTTTGGAAGAGATTGATCAATAAAGTTTGGAGGAGATACACTTCTATCTATCAAGAATAAATCACATTGTCACAATCGTTTCATGAGAACAGGTGAAAATGTTTTATTCCAACTTTATGGGCAACAGTGTATATATAATATATTTAGTGAGAGAGGGAGAAATTTTATTATTGTTGTATGACAAGGTAAGGTCACTGATTTACTTCAGTCAAGCTGTTTGTTTCAAACTACTCTATAATGGCTGGCCAGATGATGATGCAAGCCTACAGGGAGGTGCCCGGTATGCATGGCTGTGATTCAGGGAAAACAAATCACACAAGAAAAACTTATTACTTAAGTCTTTGCATGGTACGTGACATGTTAAGATGAGATGATATTTTAGAAAAGGTGATTTACTTCAGTCATGCTGTTTCAAATTACTCTATAATGACTGGCCAGATGATGGTGCAGGCTTACAGGGAGGTGCCCATTATGTATGGCTGTGATTCAAGAAAGACAAATCACACACTTCCCTAGAAAAAGTCAAGATTGATTAAGTCTATTTTTTATTTTTTTATGGTTATTTGGAGGTGATTTACTTCAGTCATGCTGTTTCAAATTACTCTAAAATGGCTGGAGCTTTTAAACTGACTCTGGTGAGTGTGAAGCGCATACTGCTGAACTCCAATGGGCTGTGGGTGACACTATCGGTGCGGTTAACCAGCTGGCACCAGGGACCTCTCTGTTCAACCCATCCCTTCCTCGGGAAATCAGCCACTTAGCCTTAAGAATAGCTCCATCTTTTCTTAGTACCAACAAATAAATTTATTAGCATTGGATAATTCATGTTCATTGTTTTACTGTGTGTTAACGCCACATTAAATAGCTGAGAACATGGTACTCGAGGATGTTATGGGCGAGGGTAGTTAGTTTGGCATCTGCCCTCTTTGGTTCCATCTGTGTTACATTAGAGTGCACTCCCACTTCTCGAGGAAAAATTACAAAAAGAAGATAAATTAAACACACACACACAGAATGTAATCTCTTACAGATAGCTTAAGATAAGTATTACATAATGCATGTACCTCCAACACATCCTATCTCTTTGAGTGATGCTCTAATGCTCTTACTACAGAAATTATTTGCTCCACACCTCCTTACTTCTGTTGAGTAATTAAAAAAATATTTCTCTCTCTCTTATCATTAATTTGACTGCCCATTAGTCACATTGTGCAACGAATGGCATTGACAAACATTTGTAAATTCTGTGGACAGATTGGCAAAACTTGACAAACCGCTGTTTTAAACATTTCTGTTTGCCTGTTTGTCTTAATGTGTGGGTGTCTGTTTGCAGGATTCCTTCAGATTTAGAGTCTCACAATCCATAAACAGAGTATCAAGTGCCACGTGTAATGAGAGTACAGGAGTCTGCTGAAGTTTGAGCAGAGACACAACTCAGAGTTTCCTTATATGACATTGCTTACATTGAAAAAGAGGCTATGTGGTATCTATATATTGTACACTACACTACCAGTTTTTTGCTGTATATATCACTGTAAATAGGTTATTGAAAATGTGTCACAGTGTGAAAAAATGAATTCAAGATGACTAAACAAATTATTTTTCACACTATTTGTTAAGGTGCATTTTCAACAGCAGACAGAAGTTGTCCATCAAAGTTTTTACCAGAAACATTAGTGAAACTATGAAAAGAGTAGTGGACAAATTCAACAATAAAAAAAAAGATTCACAATAACATGTGTGATTTTATAACAGCAAGTATCACACGTGAAAGATCAATGTTTAGTTCCCTTTGGGAAGTACAATACAGTAATTAATCGAGTAAACATGTACCAAAAAATCCAGGGAAGTACACATGTGATTATCCCAACACTAATTTAGAGAACAGTTCAACATTTTAGGAAATATGCTTATTTACTTTTTAAATTTATACTACCTGTTCATATAAAGGTACATCCACATAGCTTGGCTCTTCTAATAAAATTCTCTTCACCTCAACAGTTAACGCACTAACCTATATCTTGTTTGTTCAATCTATGAAAAAACTGCAGTGTAGAGCTAGTGCAGCCTTTAACCTTTGGTTCGTTTTTATGGTTTAAGATGTAACATGTTAATGAGTTTGGACGTGGGCAGGTTTTCTAACATGCAGACAGCACCAGACCAGCCAGTGTCTAGTCTTTATGCTAAGTTTAGTTAACCAGGCTATATGTTTAACAGACAGATATGACATCTGTGATGATCTTCTCATCAAACACTTGTATAATAATATGTTACTGAGGACAACTAAGCCTTTTCCACAGATTAGGTTTACATGACTAAACAAAGTTAAATAAGACAACAAAGCTCTTTTTTTCTTTATTCTTGCCTTCCACAGCTCTCTTCATTGCGTGCTATGCTAATTGCACCATATTCTGTTAGTATAAACAGAGCAGATAAAGTGGGTCTTGCCCACCCACATATCACGTCAGAGAAACGACAGATATGATGTTCACAAATACATGACGTAGCTTTTTGTTTCTTTCAGAGTGAGTTATTACGTTTCACCTGCAATATTCAAGACAAAAATGTATTATTTTTATTAAACCTTTATTTAACCAGGAAAGGTCCCATTTCAAGGGAGTCCTGGCAAGTCCTCGAGCCTTGAGAGAAACTGAGGAAGAAGAAGAGGAGGGAAGCCATAATCGGAGGGAGGGAAGGAGGCGGCATTTTGGTACAGTGTCATTCCAAGGTTTACCAGAAAATTCATCATCATCATTATCATCATCGTCATCATCATCATCATCACAAAAATTCATCGGAATTTACATTAATAGTGTTTAGTGAACCATTTAATACACAATATCATACAGTACAAAAGCATCCCTGTGTATAATACATTCTTATATGGTTATGATTAAAAACTACAAAAACAAGAACTATAAAAACACAACCAAAGAGCGGAGATGTAATTCTAGACGTGGACTAACACTTACAGTAAGATGAGTTGTCAGGTCAGGAGAGCAGGGGGTGAGTCTGAATGGTTTGGGAAGTTGACCAACCATAAGCGAGAAGTTGTAAAACTAAAATAGTGTCAGCCATAGGCTCCATTTTAACAAAAGTAAATATATTCATTGTGTAAGCTGTGTGAGCTTGTGAATAGATTTAATGATTTGATAGATTTAATGAAAATAATTTAAGATTTTTTGTCACGTAGCTAATAAACAATGTTGTAAGGCAGAGTGACTGACATGCTGTACAGGAGCTGTTGTCCTTACCTGGAGTTTATTATTGGCACAGTCATTCAGAAAACCTGCATCGTAGTGTCGGTGTTACTGTGAAGCAGTGATGCAAAAAGTATTCAGATATTTTACTCAAGTAAAAGTATAAAGCAGTAGTATCTAAATATACTGAAAGTACAAGAAGTAAAAGTACTGCTTCTTAAACAGAATGGCCCCTCTAGAGTACAGTCCATTATATTGTTGAATGATGATTATTGATACATTAATATGTACATCACTTCAGTGTTACAGCTGGTAAAGTTTGGGCCTAATATTTACAAGATAAGATAAGATAAGATAGACTTTATTGATACCATTATTAAAAATCTGTTGTTACAGCAGCTCACAATATACAAATTCATAAATATCATCAATAGAAATAATAAAAAAAATAAAAATATAAGTTACATACACTATATACACCTTTCAAATATAGCACTATACTAAGATCCACATGTATATAAAACAAAACATGTTATCACAATAGATGGTTGAGAGATTACAGAGAATACAGCAGGAGGTAATTGTAAATAAATAAATATAAATATACTACCAAATAGCTCATGAATTTGACCAAAGGGACCAGTAAAGTCTTCTTCAAATCTTTATCCATATTAATACGCCATAGTTTAATTGATTATATTTTGTGTGATTCAATCTGAATCTTCAATATTACTAGAAACTAATCAAAGGAAAATGTAGTGTAGTAAATAGTAGAATATTTAAAGTGGGATAAAATGGAAAATACTCAAATATGTACTCAAGTACAGTAATTGAGTAAATATACATAGTGACCCAACCAATCAGAAACGAGAATTTTAATTAAATAGTTCAATTTAAAAGGTTTTTTTTTTAAAGATTCAAATAGATTTCCAGATAACCTCTGACCTGAGATCACCTTGAAGCAGCCTGGCGCTTCAAACACTGAGGTCTGAGCCGGCTCAGGACTCTGCCCCCTTGTGGGCGGGTCTCTTCAGGTTTACAGGAAATATGAGAATCAGGAAGTAGAAAGTTTTTTTAGGTTTGTGTGTCGCCAAAAATACTATTATAGTGCTTAAAGTTTAACTCCATTAAAACCCGGATCCACACCGTGTTTTAAAGAAAATCAGGTGTGAAAGCGTGTGAACGCTGCGTGCGAAGTCTAAGGTAGGATTTAGTCTGAATGATAATGTAGATGAAGCGGCTCTCTGCATGGGAATAAAATCTGAAGACGAGTACGGTGTAGCACATTGCAATAACTCCAGAAAACAGGAAACACACTGAGAAAGAAGTGAATAGATTTTTTTTAGATATTTTTTTAATGAGCAGAGAAGTGAGAGCATAAAGACGCATGTCCTGTCACTACAGGTTTAATAGGCCTGTTTATACGTATACTTACTGTTTCTACATAATTATTTACAGATATATACTTGATCAAACTACCCACTCTTTCATAGTGATGTGTATTTGTTCAGTGTGATTGCATCTGGTGTAAAAAGCAACATTAAACCAGTGTTTATACACAATCAGAGTTTAGTTAATAGATGTTTGGGTTCCCAGTGAAGACTCTGCTGAGCTCTGTCCAATCCTGATATTGATATATCTTTAAAAACAGCAAAGCAAAAACACTTTAGGGATCCCATTGCCATAACCAAGACAAGATTTATATAAAGTGAGACATTTCCCAGCTCAAACAACCTAGTCTGTGATATTGGACAAGTAATTTAATGACAGATTTAAAATGGCTTTTATTGGCCAGGTGTGTGTACACAGTTTCACGTCACTCTCAATGTACCTACGTAAATGCAGCTTAAAAACAAGGACAACAAGCTTGATGCACAAAACATATCTGCAACAGGCCTTTTCCCCAGTGGACATCTTGACTCGTCATAGTATGCCAAAGCAGAAGTGTTACTAATAACATTAACGAGTGTTCGGTTATATTCAAGACATCACAGTGTGATAGTGTGTCAGGCCTTTGGTCCATCTCAGTAAACATTGGATGCATAGGATAGATTTTTTTTTTTGTTCAGTCACAAGTAGGTCAAACATTACATTTGTTCCACTCTTCATACCTCTGACTAATGAACACATTTGGGCTGTAACCAATGTTTATATAGTTGGTTTATATAGTCTATAAAATGTGAGAAAATGATGAGAAGTGGCAGTAAAGATTTCCCAGATGTCCTCAGTTTAAAGTTCAAGTTCTGGGCAAAGGATTGACAATATAGAGTTTAGCTTGACCAGCTGAGTTTGAAATGTCCTAAAATATCTATGATTTTAACTAATTAATTAATTAATTAATTTAACAACTTTTTTTCTCTATTTAAAGAACAATTAGGCATTTTGTCTAGTGCCACCCATAGTGTACAAAGTTCATAGTTGCCCAAAGCAATGTTGTTTCTCCATTTTCTAATAACTCTGTATTATTGTTTTCAAGTGTGAGTTTCACAGGGCCACTAATATGACTATGGACTGAAGCGTAATGTTGTTATTTGTTAGAGTTGGCTGTAGGTCCAGCTGAGGAGGCCATGAATCGAGTCCCCTTGCAGCAGCAGCTGAGCTGTGGGCCCTGGGAGCTGAAGGAGCGACTGGGTACCGGCGGCTTTGGGAATGTCACAAAATGGCAAAATAAGGTACACAACACACACACTGTTACCTGTTATCTTTATTCTATTTTTTTAATGCATGGCTCTTAAAAGACATGATAATAGACTTAATGACTGAAAATTTGGGTAAAAATGTTTGAGCATTTGAAGTGCTGATGATTCGCCATCACCATCAAAATTATGATGGCTCAGATCAAATTTCACTGTCAAAACAAGTTGTTGTCAGGTAAACTTGTATATAACACTAATGAAAAAAAAAAGAAATACATTTAACAAATAAAAGATATCCTTTTCCTATTTACAAATCAGTACTGTGGCTTATACTGCCTTCTTAAATTACATACATAAACATAAAGAGTGCATCACTGCTTCAAAAGTGAGACCACTCCACAGACCCTCTGATTAATGGATTACCTGCTTTACAGTTCTCATAATGTGTATCACTTTAGGGGGGGGATATCAGGAAGAATAATGACACATAATAACGGTTAACAAGTGAAATCACCGTATTTTAAAAAAAGCATTTCCTTTTGATCTTAAAATAGAGTTTCCTGCACTGGTTTTGTAAATAGTATGACATCATTCCAGGATCTTTGTGCACCCTGCCCAACAGAAATGGTTTCTATTGTAATGATTTCACTGTAAGTCACAGGATAAGAGCATTGTAGAGTTACAGCATTAGAAACCGGACACTATGGGAATATGCCCTTCTGAGTAGACCTTCCTCTTCCTCTCCTTGACACTACATGCATTGTATTACTCACTCCTTGCTGCTTGCTCCCTTGGTGGTCCCTTTATATATTTTTACACTTAATAAAAACTTGCCTTTATGAATGTTTCAGGCACGTTGTAGTTTACATTCACTATAGCTGTAAAAAAGAAAAGTCATAAATCACACCTGCATTCTGTGTGAAATTCAGTGTTTTCGAGATTGCATCTAAAAAAATAACAAAATTAAGATTTAATGCTACTGCTAAGTGCTATCTGTTAACTCTGCGTTTTACAGTAATGAACAGGCAGAGTAGCATTTAACAGGGAATGACAGGTGGAAAATAACCTGACTGAAGAGGGCACTGCTGGCACTGCCACTGCTTTGATGACTAAAACATCCTCTATAGGAAACTGTCTGTCTTCCTGTATTAATGACAATGCTGCAGGATATTATTAGTTCATAGATTAAGTTATCGGAAGCAGGGTGGATGCCTTTTCCTTGATGAGAAACATCATGAGAAACAGGGAGTGAGGTGTGTTCTTGTGTTGCTCATCCTTTTTGGCAAGTGGTTAAATGTACAGTATGTTTGGCGGCACTGTGCATGTGTATCCGTGTCATGGTTTGTACTCTATTACGTCTCTTTTTATTCCGTCTATCTGTCCGTTTACATTTATAATCAAACAGAAATATCTTACCCAAGGGCCTTATGAAAAGTGAATGTGGTTATGCTAATTTATGTGATTTACATTGTATTTAAGCTGTTAAAGCATTATTTAAACATTCTACTACCACAGTGTGAAGTATCTGTAACGTGTATTATAATGTTAATGTAATGTTCTTGAGATTATTCGATTAGTCACTGGACAGAAAATTAATTAGCAACTATTTTAACATGGTCATTCAATAATTACAGACTGTATATTAATAACCCGTAACTTAATTAATTCCCAAATATGAGATCTACCTTAAAGTGTTACCACTAATTTGCTGAACATCAACATTACTCTGATTATTCAGATCATTATTCTCAGTATTCCTATATATAGGTAATATTTTGAACAACATTGTGTGTGTTTTTACAGGACACAGAGGAACAGATCGCTATAAAGCAGTGCCGCCAGGAGCTAAGCGAGAGAAACAAGGAGAGATGGTGTCTGGAGATCCAGATCATGAAGAGGTCAGTTTCTCTCTCACATGCATCGACCTACTAGAGGGCTCTATTTTGGCCCCAGCAGCTTTTCCTCTGTCACCTTCAAATATGAGCCATGTACAGGACACTCAGCAGACACATGGCAGCCTCATTATATTTTTGCCAGACCTCCAGATGCCAGACTGCTTTTATTAGACGGATCACAATGAACATGGCATGCAGGAAACATGGAAGAAAGACGGGGATGACGTGCGACAAAGGTCCCCGTTGTACCACTAGGACACCCGTACACGCTACACAGTATTCCTGTGCCTTAAATAGAAATGTATGTGGGGCTGTGTACGATATAAGCACAACACTGATGACAATAATAAAGCTATAAACTACATTCTGACACAGACCCTGCCCTCAGGATTAGGTAATAAGTTCATGTTAAGATCATGGTAACATTGAAGATGCAGATTTATTTACACATAATGTTTGAGTCACAGTTTCACTCTTGCAGAGACTCATAGACGGTGATCTTACGTCTAAAAAGACCAGATTTCCTAACTCTTCTGTTTGTTTTTCACTTGACCTCAGCATCTTACCTAAGCTTGTCTCTGTTTACACCGAATTCACGTCTTTTTTTCCCACTGTGATCCATCTTAGTGTGTGACGTATTATTTTTTTTAAACTCGGCTGGTGAAATTGGTGATTTCCCCCCGCGTCTTCTTACCGTCAAAACTCTTTTACACTTTGACTTAAAGTTCTTTTTGGCACAAGAGGCAAGTTTTGGTTTGACATGTTGTGACTCAACGTGGTACATTCCATGACAAGCTGTGTGCTTATGAGTTTGACATTTGACTTTTATGTACCCATCTGTTTAATAGGTTTTCTCAAAAAAACAAAACTAAATTTATACTCTGAAATAGCCAAAATCACACAAGGCATTAAATAATTACCACAGCATGGAAGTTGGGTTATTTTGGTCTGTTGGCGGTTATTTCTGACAGGATAATGTGCCACCTCCTCATTTTGCTCTGCTTTTTGGTGTGCGCTTCATTTCCACTTTCCTTTTGGGTGTCGGGTCGCTGGAGTTGGAGGGCATCTTGTGCGGGTTTTGTTTGTGAGATGCGAGATGTGTGTGTCTGATGCATGTGTGTGTTTTTTTTGTGATTTTGCGGGTACAAACATGAGCATAAAACCGGTTCTTTCCTAGTCCCAGTTTAACAAGTGTGTTGTTTTCAGACAGACATGGTCACAACCACAACCCTCCCGTGCACCCACGCTCAACCCGTGGAAAAACCACAGGGCAGGGGACACATACATGGCAACCTACCATTATATTATTACAGCTACTTAACACAGATGTACACAGATGCTGAAAAACACATACTTTTCACATTTTGAGTTATAACGTGTTTATTGAGCCTGCATTGTGTTACTTTTGCATCCGCTAAATGTTTTTGGCAAAACCAAGGAAAATAAATACGTTTATCACGCAATCTCTCTAACTTTTTTTCTTTACGAGCTCCCCCAAATTTGTTTTTAAAGAAAAGCAAGTGACACAGAGTAAAGATGAGAGAAATATGTTCTGCATCAGATCATATATGTAACACTTTGTCTCCCCTGCAGCAGTACATGTTGTTCAATGTTATGGTTACAGGAAAATCATCTTTCCTGTGGATCTGGTATCAATTTGAGTTTGTTGTCTTTAGATTAAAGTTAGCCTGAATATGTAACAATCAGAAACACGTTGTTTCAAACAGAGTTATGAAACATCAAATAATGAGCAACAGAAGAAGCAACCGGTCAAAGCAGGGTTAAGAGAATGTGTGACGTAATCAGCTTTAAAGATTGTTAATAAATCAAGGACATGTTTGCACTTAATTGTGAAAATGTGGCATATTTGATACATTTGTTGACAGATTAAAGTCTACATGTCTGATTAAAACCACATGTGTATATACTGTGAAAATAATATATTGTGTTATTCTAAATCAGGGGTCAAGAACCACATGTTCTGCTGCACAAACTCCTGCTGATTTCTTTTTGTCTCAGATTCTTGCTTTTTTTTACTTGTAAATTACTGAATCAGTTTATATGTTCAGTCCTCTAAAAACAGGTTGGATAGCGGACATTGCTTCAGTTTAATGGGTCACAAGTCAAACTTTCCAGTACTATTAATACTTAAATTACCTGTATGCTCTATAATTCTGTGACTGTGGATATTGCCTTTATAAGTCTCAGACAAGTGGGATTATTGTGGAAATTCATATCTCAATGATCACAATGATAAAAAAAAAACCCATAAAAATATATTGTGCAGCCCCACTGACTGATGTCTGCGCTTCTCTGCTCACATAGGTTGAATCATGTCAACGTTGTTGCAGCCAGAGAGGTTCCTGAGGAAATGAAGAAACTGGTGGCCACCGATGACATGCCTCTGCTGGCAATGGAGTACTGTCAGGGAGGGGATCTGAGAAAGGTAAAAGTCTGTGGTATGTGTGAGTGTGTGGCTTAACACTCTGGATTAGAGCCCATAAAACCTTTAGGTCTAAGTGTTGAATCACAGTGAATTAACAAGGAGCAATAATCACGTGTGGTGGTGACGTGTTTTGAACCACTTTTCATGATTTTTTTTTCTCTGCACATGGAATAGTTCTTGTGAAATAAAAAGTTCATGCACGTCAAAACTGAAGCCATAAATGTCAGTATGATTATATTTTTTTGTAGCAATTTAGGATTCTCACACAAGAGCGTGACTCGTGTGTCTCATTTGTTTGGACTGACAATTAGGCAATTGTTTTCGCTTCTTCTAGGAGAGAAATCTGGAGCAGTTTTTCATCCACAGGCAACTGAGTGTTCAGCCTGAGGCTAGAGACAGTGTTGGCACCAGGCAGCCAGTAGAGCAGGAAAATGCCAACCATCGCAAGCCGCAGTGTCATAAAAATTTCAAAGCATCCCAGATGCTCAAGTTGGGGGCAGATGGTTTGGTTAGTGGCGACAGAGAGAGGAAAACTGCGCCATCCTCTTTTGTCAGGCCTGCCACAAGTTTCCAACAGTAGAACCCTTTAAATATATTGTTTAACGTAAAATTAATCAAAAGCTTTACAACTAGTGTGTTGATTTGGCAATTTGTAAAACCTCTTTAGTTTAAAATGGCCGGAGAGAATTGATACTCTGCTTGAATTTGAGCCTGTTCACAACCTCAAAAGACCGAAAACAGCTGTTTTATAAAGATATAGAAGAGCAGAAAGACGATGAACTTTTTCTGAAGACTGTGTCCACTTATACAGTCTTGTTTTCTTCCCATGGTTCAGGTTGTTTAAGTATCAAATGTCTGTGTTTGTGCTCTCTGCAGTATCTGAACCTCTTGGAAAACTGCTGTGGAATGAGGGAGGGATCCGTTTTGATTCTGTTATGTGACATTTGTAAGTATCCCGCTCAAACTCCAGCTTTTAATGCGTACGTGAGAGTAATTGATTGTGAGCTGGCAGTGTGATTAGTTTCCTCTTGTGCTGAGGAAATGATCACATCGACCAGTGTCATGATGTCATCAGTGACCCAGTGAAACCAGCATTCTCTTAGTCACCATGGCGATGGCATACACTCATACAGGCTTACGTCAACAATCGGACACTCACAAGAGCGGAGCGTATTAATGATCATATCAACAACGCGTTGTGTATTACAGGTTGTGTAAACAGATTAGGGAGGGAAGTCATATGGTATGGATCACACATATTTAGAGTGGAGAGTAAAGTAACACACACACACACACACACACAACCACACACAGACACACACACCCAAACACAAAAACTCCCTTTCCTGTTAGCCACTGGTGGACACTTCCTGACAATGAGTGATCCCCTTTAAACAGCTTCACGAGGGAGGGCAAAGACCGGCATGTACACCCACACCCAAACACACACACCCACGCCCCCACACACACAGTCAGGTGCTACGAAGGTTATGAGTTCCACTTTGTTGACCACTTTTTGCCAGCACACACACTAGTCACACTTTGACACACATGTAGTTTTAGTTGCTAATTGAGACAAATGTGACAACAGCGTTTTACCGTCCTTTGCGGTTGAAATATTCCAGCCTGTTTACTTTTTAAAGAGCAGCTTAACACTGGCTAAAAATCTCGTTTTCACTGACCTTTAGTGGTCTAACTTCGTACTTCGCTGCAGTGAAGTAAAAGTGTACTCAAGGCTGTGTCAGTACACTGTGACATCACTATATCAGCAGTAGCCAGTAGGGCTTGGTGTGGTTAGGTATAAAACACACCTGAAACTTTAAACCAGAGAGGGTGGTGAAACATTGCTTTCCAATCAGGTTTATAAAGCAAAGCCTTATAAAGAATTTCGTGGCTAAACACTACAAGTTTGAAAATTTAAAAAACATACTGTGGGTGTGAAGTCAGAAAGAAGTGAGGTTACTACACCTCTGTAGCTCTTCATCTCTCTCCAAGGCAATGATCTTGAGGCTTCATTAGCATCTTTGACCAAACTATCTATGGCCAAGTTGCACTCTGGGTAATGTAGGCACCAGGATTTGAGTGTGTGGAATAAAAAAGCCAATATCTCTGCTTCTGTTGCATTGATTTTTATTATTTTACTTCTTAACTGTCCATCATGAGCCCAACAATAAACTACAGTGCTAAAACAATGGAGAACTTGGCTGACTGTTGGGTCAAGCTCTAGTTTCAATTCACTGCTGACCTCTTTTATATAAGCGTAATCCATGAATCTTCAGCAAATAATTTAGAATGCATGTAACTCTAACTCTTCTCACTCTTTTCTTTTCCCCTTCAGCTTCGGCTCTAACTTACCTCCATAAGAAGAGGATCATCCACAGAGATCTGAAACCAGAAAACATTGTGCTGCAGCAGGGAGAGAAGAGAGTGAGTTAAATACCCTATGAACCATCTTGTTATGACAAATACACCCAAACCACAACAAAGACGACATATACAGGCTGTCTGTGTGGGTTATGTGGAATAAGTGCAGGAGACTTGTTTCTTTCGTGTCCACATGTTTATGCTCACTAGTTGAGCACAACTTTGCTTCTTGAATATTTAATGTGGAAACCTCAGTCTCTTAGCTTACCCTTTCAGTTACAGGCAACTTTTGGGTTTGTCTTGCTCTTACCTTTTTTTCCCTGGGCCTCCTGTTATGTAACATATCACATTATGTAAACCTTCAGCATGTAAAAGGACACGGGAAAATGAAAAATGTTATGTAAAGGAAGGCGAGACATATTAAAGAGTTTATATATTCATGTCTATGCACACTGCAAACAGACCTTATCTGCACTGAAGTTTATATACTTGTTTTTGTCTGGCATACTAGAGAAACAGTAAATCCAACATGCATGTTGAGTTTTGAAAAAAGGGGTTGTACACAAATTGACAGAAAATCATGCTCATGTATTTTCAAGTCCCTCAGAATTTAAAGGAATAGTTGTGGAGATGATGATGCTACACTTGCAAATATCTCTCTGTTAAGTACAGTAGCCTGCAGCTGGTTATCTTAGATTATCTAGAAAAACTAGAAACAGCCAACCTGAAAGTGGATGAGCATATATCCCAAATTGTGAACCTATTCCTTCAGGTTTTCTTTTTCTAATTATTTAACATTTGATTTCCTCTTTTCCTCTAATTTTAGTTCATCCACAAGATTATCGATCTCGGCTATGTTAAAGAACTGGACCAGAGCAGCCTTTGCACTTCATTTGTGGGAACACTACAGTATTTAGTAAGTACTGAAAAGACAAGTGGACACATTTTCCACACAATCTTCTCACGGTATTCTAGACGTTTAACAGCTGAACTTATTTTGCCTTCCATCTTTCAGGCTCCAGAGCTCATTGAGAGACAGAAGTATACGGTCACTGTGGACTACTGGAGCTTTGGGACTTTGGCGTTTGAGTGCATCACAGGATTTCGCCCTTTCTTACCATCCTGGCAACCTGTTCCTTGGTAGTGCCACCTTTCGTTTCCTATACCTGAATCAAGTTGGTGATTTGTTCAAATGTCATAAATTTGAAGAAATTAAATTTGTACCGGATGAAGTGAAGTTGTGTTTTCCAAAACCTGTCTGAAGGTCATGCACGTCAAAATTTGCACCATTTCTCCTTTCTCAAACCTTGTTTCTCTCTTTTTTTTTTATTTTGCACCTCTGCAGCTCTAGTCGAGTGAAAATGAGCTGAACAATTATGTTTATGAATGTTAAGCAATGATAAGCTCAGTTCCAAGGACATATTATTGTTACGTGACTGGATTGTAACACTCGAGAAAAATATAAATTAAGTGGTTGCCAAAGCAAAGAATTGCAGGATATGTGGGTTGTGCCTATGTCAGTGCCCCTTGTGCCGCCCTAATATGATGAATGAAAGATATGAAACTCCAGGGGGTCAGGGTTACATAGAGGAAAAATTCCCTGACGTTATTGCAGAAACTAAGTCCAGTTCCTGGCATGCAACTGTCAACAAAAAAAACAAACATTGTCTTTTCATAAAAAGACAAAAATATGCAACTCCAGATCTAATTATTTACTGCTTTTCTCCATCTGTCTTTTTTTAGGCACAACAAACTTAGGCTGAAGCAGGACAATGATATTGTCGTCTATGAGGACCTCTCTGGAGAAGTCCGCTTCTCTAAAAATCTGCCGCAGCCCAACAATCTCAACAGGTGATTTTATCTGCAACCAAAACACACATACACATTTAAAACTCTAATTATCTCAGTTAATTTTGTTAATTTGTGTTTGACAGTCTGTTGTTAGCAAAACTGGAGAGATGGCTGCAGCTGATGTTAAAGTGGTCTCCTCAGGAGAGAGGCAAAGACCCTGATGCTACGCCCAGCGACTGCCTCTCCCAGTTGGAGGTTATACTGCAACTCAAGGTAAATTTAGTAATTCATTCATTTTGTTTCATTTTTATTTTAGGTCTGATGTTGACAAAGCTTATATAGGGGTTACATAATTGAAAGGCATGGAATTAAAGGCAACATTTCTAACGTCTAAAGTGATGCACCAGTATTTCAGTTTTGATGGAGTTTGGAGCGTGCACACACTTACTTGTTCTCTCCTCCGTGCACTTGTTTTTTCTTTTTCCCCTCAGCTGGTTCATGTCCTTAACATGATGTCTGCTAAGATCCTGACATACTCAGTGTTGGACAATGAGACTGTGGCAGACCTGCAGCTGAGGATAGAAAAAGACACCAGCATTCCTGCAGCCAATCAGGAGTTGCTGCTGGAGGCGGGGTTGGCCTTGGAGGCTCATGGACTGGCCACACAGTGTGCCATAGATTACACAGTAATATCATAAACACTGTGCACACAGTACTTTCACAGAATAATCAACAGCACAATGTTATAATGAACTGAGTCATAGTATGAATATTATCTCCATCTGTAGGAGATAGATGGGCGACGGATCGACTTGCCTTTGGTCTTCCTGTTTGATCGTTCCTCCTGCAATTATGAACCTCAGTTTGCTCCTCGCACCCTTCCAGAAAACATACGCTTTGTCCGTGAGTACACATAAAGCAAAGCAAAAAATATTAAAGTTCTACACCTCTACTTCCCTGCTTATTTCTTCTGTCTGTTGATTTCAGTCAAATCGTGGCTTAAACACCTTGAAAACTTTTTGCTGTGTGTTTGATTATTTGAGTACTCAAATAAATTTTGTGTTCACTAGGATGTCTGTTTCCAGTGAAAGTTTTGCTTTGGTAATCTATGATCATTTCCACAAGTCAGTACACACATTACCACCTCTAAACCACCAACAAAGAAATCATTATACACACCCACAATTTATGGTCAGTAGCACCTGTAGTAAAAATATGACGATAGATGTAGATGAAAATTTCTTTTCTGTCTGTATCGACAACCTGGTAGGAAAAAAAGTGTAACAGATAACAAAACAACAAACATCCATTGCTTTGCGTGTCACTGATTCTTTGTCTTTGTCATAGAAACCGACCCTAAGCACATCCTGCCTTACAGCGCTTTGAGGAGGACTTGTGGCCAAGCGTGGCACACCATCCGCTCCCTGAAGGAAGACTGGCAAAGACTGCAGCAGGGACAGAAAGCTGCCATGTAGGATATACACTAAACACGTTCATTAACTCCCACACACAACATACAACATCAACTGTTTAATACACATTTATTTTCTTCTTTCTTTCAGCATGAGCTTGCTGAGACACAACTCTTCATTGTCCAAACAGAAGAACGAGATGGTGTCAATGTACCAGAGGCTCATGGCCAAGTTGGACTTCTTCACCACCAGCCTTCACATAGACATGGACAAATACCAGGAACAGACAGCCACTGGAATCGGTACAATGTTACAAATCATGTTGGTAGATAGCGGGAAGTTTGCACTAGAACTGCCAAATCTGCATGTCTATACTTTAATTGTAATTATTTATAACAATTGGTTGTTCTGTTTACCTCAAGCGAAAAGTTCACTTGAATGTCTCAAACTATTTAACTTGGCATTGGCTCATGTTGGTTTTTTCATGTTTTCTAGCATCAGAGAAACTCCTGTGTGTTTGGAGGGAGATGGAGCAAACTGCTGTCAGCTGTGGTCAGGTAGGGTTTGTCTTTCTGTGTGTCTAAGAAACATTCACATGTGCTTTAAAAAGACTAAAACCCACATGTGGGTGTCCAGGCCAAGGTGACTGAACTGGAGGAGGAGATGATGCAGCTGCAGCCAGACATAGTGGATGTGCAGAGACAGCCGTGGAGGAGTGGAGAGGCCCTGGACACACTGTAAGCCTTAACCAAACTGTAAAAAAGACTGAAAAAATAACTGCTTTGTGATCTTGGACCTTTTTCTTTTCCTTTCTTTGATCCTCAGTGAAGGAAAGGCCATGGAGATGTTCCGCAAACTCAGAGAGAAACCCAGAGGTTTGGATGTCTTGCATCTGTTCACTTCTTACGTAACACTTGTCACAGTGTTTTCATGTTAAAATAAACTTCCCTCTATGTTCTTCCTTTTCTTCCTCCTGCTTAGACCAGAGGTGTCCAGGGGACAGTCAGGAGGTGGTGCGCCTGGTGGTTCAGGCTGTGCAGTTCTACGAGAAGAAGCTCAGAGACTTCTACACGCACCTCAGGTACTTTCACACAATGCACTGCATATTTAATTCAACAACAACAACAGGGCTATTCCAAAGACCAAGCACACCTTTTGAAGAATCACCAGTACAGTACATCTCTTGAGTATATAAAATTGTAGCAAGATATTACCAGAAGAAACTTGGATACTATTTTTTGGATTTGTAGAGCAAAGTTTGTGCCATTTTTCAGGCATACCTTTATTATCATTATACAGATAAATAAAATGCTACAATTAAGAACTTTGCCAAGTAATGTGCCCACATTTAGGTGAGGGATACCCGACTGACACCCAACCTGATCTGGCTGGCATTTGGATATGTTATAGCAGGAAAAGCACAGGTGTAAATAATAACAGTATAAAATAAAATAAAACACTACTATGCTAATGTCTGCTATTGTCTGCTGTTGTGTCTCACTGGGACACTCAAATTGAATGGAACAATCATTAACGTTAGTCGTTACACTGGGGAATTTCTTGCTATGACAAGTAAAAATATCTGCCCTGAAAGTGTAAAAAGTCACAACCTTTTATTAATGAAAGATTTCCTTTTAAAATAAGTCTGCAGTTAGAAATGTCTCTAAGTATTTGGGCTCTGGATGGTCTACTTCATCATAGCTGGGATTAAATAATCCATGGGAGGGGGTGTTCCCATTTGTTTGTCATGCAGTAAAACCGCAGTTTGCCGTCAGCGTGTGATGGAGCTGCTGCCGAAGGTGGAGGGCGTCGTCCAGAAGATGGCTGAGAGTGAGCAAGTCCTGATGAGTCTGCAGGAGAAACGACAGCGGGAGCTGTGGTACCTGCTCAAAGTCGCCTGTGTGAGGATATGTGAACTGCTCACAGACACAGTTCGACTCTCCCTTTAGGAGAGAGATTGTTAATTGCATGTAACTGTACATCATGACATGAGTAGCCACAAATAATAAACACAGAATAGCAGAGACCCAACAATTTCCACCCCACAGTCTACAATAAGAAGGTGCTCTATACTGTATTAACCAACACATAATGAAGTGCATCATCTTGTCCTGTGTAGAGTAAAGTTCGCAGCCCAGTGAGTGGGAGTCCTGATGGATTACGAACCCCGTCTTCAGTGCCACCTCTGCTGACCCCCAGACACAGCTTACAACAGTTGTGAGTGCACACACGCGCACACACACACACACACACACGCACACACACAGTGGGGCCTAAGACTCATCTTTTGTAAATATTATGAAGGACAACAAAAAATAAACTTGACTTTACACTTCACCCAGAAATTCTCAAAGTTGTAAGTCATTTTACATTCTTTGCTGACTACTTACGTCAAAGTAGTAGACACTCCACACCACTTTCCATTTCATTTAAAGGCAGACATTATCACCAGAACCTTTCCCAAAGCATAAGCACATCTGTAAAAACACAGATAGCCTATTATCAAAACCATGAGTAACATCTGCATGAATCACTTTGGGTGTGTCTGCAGTGACGAATCTCTTGTGGAGGAGAGCAGGACGTTTGAGAGTCGACTCCAGAGTTTGCTGCATGACACCATCCAGGAATCAGAGAACAGTATGGAGGTATGTACATACTCACACTTGTCTCTTTCTGATGCCAAGCAGCTGCCTGCCGTTGTTTATTGTTTCCCCCTGAATTATGTTTGGTGACTATTGAAAAAAACACCACCCTCTGTTTGTGTCGCAGATGTTGAGCGAGTGGACGTGGCTGCAAGGAGGCCAGAATTTCTCCAATGACCTCCTCTAAATTGGGATTCATTTTTTGCTTACGTGTTGTCCTTTACTGCCTCTGTGTGGATGGGATGTCAAACTACATGATATTTGTTTTAACAATGTGAAGAGGGTAATGCTAAAATAATAGCTGCTGGCACATATTTGCTTAATGAGATCAAGGAGTAGATGAATCTGCCCACACTCCTGTCTGACATTGTAAAAGAGATAGAAGCAAATCTATCTCTGTTAGGGATACGTTTATTAAATTAGAATCTAATTTATTTACCCTTTTGTAATTTTAACAAAACATTAAACATGTTTTGGGGTAAAATTGCACAACAACCATTCTCCATTCCACTAACATCAACCATTCCACTAACATCATAGATGATCGTAACTCTTACAAAGCACTTCATACATTCCTACAGTGTTACAGTTTCTCTACAAACAGTGACCTTAAAACAGGTGACGCACTTAAAGAGCGGATTGTATCCTTCCATTTAGAAGTGACAGAATTTGTGAATGTGATAATATTTTACCACAATTAGCTGACAGACATTTTGAAACATTTGTTTTACCAACTTCCATCAGAAAACTACAGATTATATTTTAATACTTGTGCGCATTCGTCCCAGTGTACAGTTATAATCTAAAGTTATCTCTGCCTTAAACTGTGTGATGAGCCTCAGTGTAAATGTGTTTCTCACTGGACCGTTATATTTTATTATTGTTATTTTAGTGAGACAACCATTGTATGACAAGCATGAATGACTGTATAAATGTGATTTTCTTTTTTTTTTTTTTTTTTACATCCATGGACAATTTATGGAGTATGGAGGCAATAACAGGAACACCTGTTGCACAATATGTTGCAGTTCAGTATCCCTAGAATAATTATTAAATGTAAACAATAAAGTGTTCTGAAGCTTATAATGTTAAATTCATGTTAAGACTGTCAGAAAGATTTGACTTCAAATTTTAAACATTTCTAGCTTTATTGAAACAAAGGCAAAATGTTGTTTATGGATTGTAGCAAAACTGTGAAAACGGGTACAAAACAAACTAAATTCACATTTTAATTCACTTTATCTCCATTATATTTGTATCTAGATGTGACTGCTATAGTGGTTCGATATTGTACAGCTATGAACTTTCTTCGCTTGTTGCTTCAAAGCTGCACTTCCTGTGCCAATGTTAATCCTAGCTATTGGAGGCAGTCTTTACTGGATCATACAAAATAATGAGAGATGTTGTATATTGTCAAGTGTCTGATATATCTCTTTGCTGTTAAGATTGTTATAATGTCTTAATGTCTGAATTTTGCATGTCAAATACAGTATTTTACTGTAAGTGATGTCTTATTTGAGAATGAGTCCACAGGTTCTCTTCTTCCTTCATGTGTCTTATGTCATCCAAAAAAAAAAACCCACATCAATCAAGATCATAGTGTTTAACATACTTTAATCCATTAATTCAATAGAATCAGTCTGAGGTCCTTACTGTTGACTAAGTTTCCTATACAAAGCACAGCACAGATAAAATGAAATATAGTGATATAGGTTGAACAGGTACAGGACAGAAAATGAGACAAGACAATGAGGTAACACAGAGTTTCAAATTGCCTGAAAAAGACATGGCAGCTGAAGGTCCACAGTTTATCACCGTGTTACTGAGGTCAAATGGTGGAATCAGAAAGGATCAGCCACTCTTTGTCTTTTCCACTTAATTCTCTCCAGCTATTGCATCTGTTTACAGTCACTGTACTTGTCAATAGAAAACTTATCTCTAGCCTTGAAAGCATGCAACAAAACCACAATATACCAAAACAAGCACCCTCTAATAATAATTTTAATGTCTAAAACCCAGAGTATATCTGGAAAAAATATGAGCTGACCACACAGTCAAAATAAGAAGGTGCTTCAAAGAATACAGATATGACACAAATGCTTTCTTAAAAGTGCACTTTGTCTGGTCAAACCTTTCACAAGTATTATTTGCATGAATTGCCTGCTTGATAAATCTGTTCTTTTATTGTATTCTGATCATTTATGCTCAAAAGTTGGTGGGGGGACTTGTGAATAATGTAAAATTTAAAAATAACCAACACAAAACAATGCTTGACTCCTTTAAAAGTTACAGTACTGGAGGTCCTTGAGGCTGCTTGGGGTTTCAGGGTTAAGGCCAAAGTATGTGTGCATATGTGTGTAGGACTCAGAGGGAAATATATTTACGTGTCGCTGAGTGGACCTTTGTGGTGTTTTCACATGTGGGTTCTTTTGTGTTGCTTTCCTCTCTTCTCATCTGTCCTGCTTCTGAATCTTTATGCCTCCAGCTCGAAACCCATGCCGACTTTGTGTCCACCACCGTTCACGTTCTTCCCATCAATCAGACCTGAGAGGGTGAGCTTCACTCCTGCAGGAAGGAGTGTCACATTGTGTATCAAGCGACTGTGTCTATGCTCTTTGGATTGTTGTCACAGAAAACTAGAGGAAAAAAAGGTAATCAGCTAACCTGGCCTGAGGGTTTGTGTGTATCCAACTCCAACAAGGCAGGCATTGTCGACTTTGGTCTGTGAGAAACAAAAACATCATGGACATGTGAGATAATCATGAACATCAGTAGAGTAGAAAGATCAGGAGAGTAGAAAGATGGGAATTGTAATGCATTTGCATAATTTATATCATATATATGGATACATCAGGTTAACAACTGCACAAGAGTTAGATAATGGCTTAAAAAGTACAACAGGTAGCAGCATGAGTGGGTTTTTAGGGAGTCCAAGATTGTGACTCTATAGATAATAATGTTGGCCTGTTGGTTTGCCAGTCCACCATTTTGGTCCAGACTCCGGTATCTCAACAAATATTGATCAGATGGCCATGAAAGTAATTAACATTAACAAAACCCAACAGATAAATCCAACATCCTCTGACTTTTATAGACATGCAAATGTGGAGAGATGGTGGAGTGTTGGGCAGCCACGTAGCAGCGCCCTGGGAGCAGTTAGGGGTTTGGTACCTTCTCACTCAGCAGTGCCCAGGAGGTGAACTGCCGCCAAGCCAAACGCCTATGGACTGAGCTACTGATGCTCCACCATTTAATTGATAATCATGATTTCAATCTGTCCAACAATTCAGTTTATCACAAAAATACCAGCAAATTCAATTGCATCTCATTAGCCTCAGCTGTATTTTGTGTTTAGTGCCAATTTGCAAATGTTAACACACTAAACTAAGTTACTGAACAAAGCACAACAGACCTGCTAAACATCAGCATGTTAGTATTGTTTCACTGTGTGCATTTAGCTGAAAGCACAACTAAGTACGGCTGCAGACTCTTGTTTAAATCTATTTCAAGGTATTTTCTCTGTTGTCTCTTGGACAAGTATAAGAAAACAAATTGGAAAGTATAATTCCTTATGCAGTGCAGTCACTGTCACTGCTAACCCTAGTCATGAGGGGTTTTATGAATTCAGATGTTGAAGCCAGTTCTTACAGACAGGGAAGCATCCTTATCCAGCTGGTATTTGGCTCCAATTCCAAATCGTGTGTTGTTGCTGCCAGCTGTCCAGGCCAGGTGGACCGCTGTCTCCAAGTTGCCGTTGACCTTTTGGTAAATGGAGCCACCAAACTCTGTGCCATCATTACTGAAATAGCAAAGAGCAGATACAAAATGTGGAGATTAGCAACAGTGGATATTAGTTTGAATGTTTCATCCTGGGAAAATGCTTCCTTTCTCATATCTGCCCTCATCCATTGTGTCACTTTCATTTCCTGCCAGTCTTTACTGGGATGCAATGACTCACACGCTGGTGTGAAGCTGGAAGTCACCGGCCTTATAACCAAGGGCAAAGTTGTTCTGGGTCAGTTTAGATTTGGACGTGTCAAACGCCAACTGGTAGCCAGCCAGCCAGCCCTCGTAGCCCAGCACAGCAGCTGCATGGATGGTGGGACCGGCCATGTCGAAGTCCAGATCGCAGCCCACATTGAGAAAGTCACGCTTGTAGCTGGTCTTCAGCTTAGCACTCTTCTTGCTACAGAAGGAATGACAAGGAGGGAAAAGAAGATCACTTAGATAGCAGTACTGCATTATTTATGTTTATAATATACATCTGTATTGATTGATCTATTGAAGACATTGAAAACTACTTAGCATGCACAGGATTGCTCTTACCCAGTGTTGGGCACAAACGACGAGTCCAGACCGAGCTTCAGGCCCTTAGCCAGCTATAGACAGACAAACAGGAGACACAGGCGATGAGCTAATATTCTATTTAAAAGTAAATGTATAGATTACAAACTAGGTATGACTAATATCATGTTTGTTTGACTCCACCTGGTCCTCCATGGTGATTTCTGTGGTCAGAGTATTGTCTGTGTTCCATTTCTGATTGAAGTTGAGGCCCAGCTCGTTCACTTTGTACTTGGTCTCCAGGTGGCCTCCTGACTTCCCTGTGTCTGTGTTGTTGGAGCCAGAGGTGGCAAACTCCTGCAAAACAATGATGCAGTGATGATGGGGGGGAGATGGAGATGGAAAATGAGGTGGAAAGGGAAACAGAGAGGCACAGCGCCACGTTAGAGCACAACTACAGAAACTATTGGCAGGAGGGGCGAGAAAGCATACAGGGAGAGAAAAAAAGAAAACTTTCCTCTGCCACACAATTCCTGTCAGGTTTGTATGGCTGGTTATTTAAAAGAAGGACTACACCTTTAAGAAGGAGCGATGAGTTGGGAAGAAAAACTGAAAATATAGACAGGACTGTGAGGGAGAGGTTGGCTGTGAATGTGTTTGCGGATCAGCGCTGTTACGGCTGCAGCAGCTGGGCTAATGGTGTCACTTAGACAAGCTACCGCTGCAAAGGAACATTTGACAGAAAGCCTGAACACACCATCTGCACACAAACACATAACTGGTATCACTGGCTTACCCTGCAGTGCACCTGTGTTTAATCATTACATACGCGCACACACTCTCTCTTACCATCTGACAGGAACATCCAAGGAAGAAAGCAGAAAAAAGGAGAAAAGAGAGAGAAGGTTAGGGAGAACCACACAGAGTTTAAATGCATCCACTCACTGGGAAAATGAAAAGCAGCACGACAGAAAGTTGTGAGAGAATGAATTCAAGTCGGGGTTTTTCAATGAGTTTTGTGGCATGTGGGAAACACAGAGAGCAAGTGCTCATTAAGATTTTACCATGGCAACAGGTTTATAGCAACGCAGACACACAACATGTCAACAAAACACAGAGTGGTACTTTTTCATCCATCATAATAAAACATGTTGCTTGAGTGCAGACTTGTGGAGCAGCTGACTCTGTAGGTTAGACTGAGCACATGTCAGGCGGCAAACACACTCTGACATGATGCGCTGCAAAGCCATGAGTCAGACATTTGATCTACTCCACAGAGGGGTGGAGCTGAGAGAACAGCCATGACATGAAACAATAGTCATACTTACAACGCCACTCTGGGACTTGGTCTTAACGTCGAGCTTCACAACTCCATAGCCTGGGGAGAGAGGACATTAGGGAAATTTAGAAGAACAGAAACGTGACTTGCATCCTTTTACAGCACAGCAACAGCTACAGCAAAAATAAACAGCGTACATTTAGTGACAGAGAAAACACAATGTTCTCTAATATCAGTCCGGCTTCAGTGAAAACAAAATCACTACGTCATAGCAAAATGACAGTATATGTATATGTCATTTATTTGAGAATTTGTTGAGTTACCAAATCCCTTGTTGAAGATGTCTTTGGCAGATTTCCCCAAGTCTGAGTATGCAGGAGGGACAGCCATTGTACCTGAGGAAACAGACATACACATTAAGTTTCTTTACAACAATAAAACACACATACGCACTTCATTGCATCAATCTTTCTAAAAGCATAATTAACGGGATATGCCAGCAGTTAAATGTACTTTGGAGTTGGAGTACTCACAAAGGACAAATAAAGAGAGAAACTGGTCAAAACTGATGTAGCACGAGGCTGAAATATCCTGATTTTTATAGTCCCTAGCATGAGTCATGGTCCAAAAATGCTGGATCCACCATTTCCCATAATGCAACTCCATAATGTCTTTCATTCATTACTTATTAATCACCCAAATCGTTCATACTTCTCCAGTTTGTAAAAGAGTTTTACTGTTAATATGATATGAAATATGAAGTCTTGAGCCTCAACTGAGACAACCCTGCCACAGAAGATATTATTATAGATTTGATAAGAGTTAAATGTTATCACAGGCTGAGTGGCCCTCCCTGTGAATACTAAACTCAGTGGAGGCCTCTTTGGATCCAAATGCACATTTCTGAGGGCATGAAGAGCTGTATTGCCTAACACACAAAAAGCATTGCAGATAGCGTCTTCTATCAATCAGTTTACATTGGGATGATATATATTTATTGGAATTGGGAGACCCTTGCCCTCTGGGGGGACCTGTCGTGCTGGTGATATACAGCTTCCCTCCTCCTTCTCCTCCTCCTGCATCTTCTATGTAAACCCCATTGATTACCAGGCAGCAGTACATTAGCAGAAAGCAGAGGTTGTTAAACTAATGAGACTGATTCCTTTAGAGGAAGGGACTAGAAATGTATCGGAGCAAATGCTTCAAAACCTCACACGTCCATCCAACGAGACATTTTGCTGCAAAACTGTATTTCAACATTAATAACATCCCCTTTATGGTGTGCTTGTGAAGAGTAAATAGATAACAATATGCATGATGTGTAAAGAAATACTATGCAAGCCAATGCGGTACAGTTAACCTACTGTAAGCAGCAGAAGCAGGTTTGGTTAGTCAGCAACTACCATTCCTGCACACCACTGCACTGCACCGGCTTCAGACAGTCATCAGGGTCCCCTGGGTCAGCATGTGTGCAGGCTCATTTTTGACAAGGTGACTTTGCATTGAGCTCCTGCAAACATCATTCATTCATCACAGCATGTATTTATAACCTAAAGCTGATTTAACCTAAAGCTGATTTAATATTCTGCTCCATCCACTATTAATCTCACCAGTCACATCTTTTCTGCAGAAGATGGAAACCAGTCTTTGCTTAGTGTAGTGAAACCTCTTTAAGTTAATGAATCAAATTTCGAGCCAGTGCAGAAAATCTAAATGCTGACACAGCAATAAAACACAGCTGAATTGGAAATGGGTAAAGATGATCACACAGATCTCCAAGTCCGGCCTTATAAGATTTATGTCACTGCAGCCGAAGATCAATCCAGGGACCCTGATGATGCGTCATCTGTCTCTCTCTACACATACCCCCCTACTCACCAGGTCCCTTGGGTTTGTGGTGATGACAGCAGCTTTTGTTCTCTGCCTGTTTGCATTTTCCTGTCTTGTCCTGCTGTACCACGCTTCCCACTCCTTTATCTTCCATGTCTCTTCAAAAGAGGGAAGCGCAAGGAGGCACAAAAAAAACCTTTGGGAAGTAGTCCTGCACTGTTTTGACAGCAGCTGTGCTATATGTGGCCTTATCTGTAGCTTCTGTGAATATTAGCACATTTCTTTAGCATGCAGTCAAAGCTCAGAGAACTGGCTAACTATTGCATCACATTGTACAATATGTGCATAGGCCAGCAGATGATGAACACATGTACTTTGTGCACAGCGTTTGAACATGATAAGACCTGTGCACAGCACGTTTATGGCACTGACAGATGGCATTTTTAACAGACAAAAGATATTGATTAGCTGCATGAAGGGCACAACATGATAATCTGGCCTCTGTGCCTCTTATACAAGAGCACATCTTACAGGTAAGCATCTATCCACAAGTATTACATCAACAGCACATTAATGTGATGCAACCAGGTCACAGTGTCATTCACCTCTCACATGGCACCTATAGGAAAGATAAATGTCCTATATAGAGTAATGTCTCTTGCTTTAACGCCCTGAAAACGTATTTGCCAATTGCGTCTCTTTGTAATGTTTGATGCTGGGCACATAGTTTACAGTTGAACTACAATGATTAGTCAATAAATCACTGAGTTGTCAAATGTGTCAGATTTAGGGGGCTCTATTTACAGAATATGGCTGTCATAATGTGCATAACTATCTTCTCATTTGTGTACAATTACCTGAAAATACACATTTGTTATGTTTCTGTTACCTTATAATGAACCTTTTATATCTACAAACGCCACAGCTCCACGTCCATGGAGTCAGCCATGTTGAACCACCATGTTTCTACAAACTAAACACTGCCTCTAGATGGGGCCTTTTGTGTTTGTTGCAATTTGTAGGAGAGGGTTAGGGTGCTGCAATCAGTACATGCCTAAACAACAGTCCTTTAAAGCAACATTGTGTAACTTTTCTACCATAAAGTAAGGATTTTAAATCATTTGGATCTGTAATCAGGTGAATGGTGCCTCTGTCATTCCCACTCTGTTCTCCATATGAATTATATACTAAACTGTGATCAGATTCTGATTCAAATGTTGTCAAATTGGTGCATGTAGGTACGTGACATTGCCATTTTCCAGCGACGCCCCACCCACTTTAAACCAATGAGAAAACCAGCCAGAGATGCAAGAATCTTTGAAGTTAAATAACCAAACCTGTTCAGACTCTCCATCTTCCTTACACACAAAAACCTGGCCAAAAAACATGCCCTTCCTGTTTCTGCTGTCTCAGTGTAGCTCTTCATTTCTCTAAATATGTGTCAGATGACTTGCATTTTGCTGACCAAGTGCAATTCCTGAACTGTATTTGTCATTTCACCCAACAGACACTCTGTACCCCTCACCTCCTGTCCACCACGCAGTCCATTTTTGCCCCTGCCCCTCCAGCCTTCATCTCTTAGTCTCAACACTCAGCTCTAAATATAGCTCAGGTGAACCTAACACTACAACTCATGTGACTAAGGTTTCAACGTGTGTCCTCCTCCAGGTTCAGCCTATTAAAACCCCTATAAATAAGGATTTATTTGTCTGTATTGTACTACCACACTGTATTTATATACAAACACACACTCAGCCACTTATACTGCCATGAGCAGCAATCACATGACAGCCTTGACTGAGCTCAAAGGTCAAAATGACACCCATAAACAACAAGATGGTGGCTATGGTTTTTAATCAAACTCAGTTTCTAAAAGACTGTATCTTTAAAACAGGTCATGGTCTGTAGTTTTCAAATGACCTATTTTTTTTATGTTAGTCTAACATGGTTAACACTGTTACTTGCAGTAATTTAGTCTTAACACATTGCTGCTTGTGTACAAAAAACCCCAGTCGTGTGCACATAAAATTTAGTTACATATTTTCACCTCGGACTGCTCCTAAACATCAGGTAAAGCTGTTAATATGTCATATGTATAAAGCAAAGAGTGTAAATTGACTTTTGTGTGTGTGGTTACAGCACTGTGTGTCCTTTCACAGAGCACTATTGTGTTACATAAACTCTGATCCATATACACAGAAGGCTACTCTTGATTCTGACTAGATCTTCACCTATCTATTATTACAATTACTGGGAAATTTACTAGGATAATTGTTGTTTTTGCACTAAAAATCTCAGAAAATGATAGCAATAAAATGGAGCAAATAAACCAACTCCTAAATGTCCAATCAGTCATAAAAATTTTGAATATTGAATAACAGGAAGAATTTAACAGTTTAATGATGACAGGTTGACCCTTTGCTATTAACCAGATACCAGAAACGAGAAAAGGAAAACTATAACATTGTGTAAACAGGCGGTTACCAAACAATGACCAAACCCTCAGATAAGGTGAAACCATGGCAAGTGTGTGTGTGTGTGTGTGTGTGTGTGTGTGTGTGTGTGCGTGTGTCTGTCTGTCTGTGGCATATAACGGGAGGAATGTGTGTGTGTGTGTGTGAGATAAGGTCAAGTGCAGTCAAGTTACACTAAGACAATTTATAGCTTAAATGTAAAGCACATGAGGTAGTGATGTACTTGTTCCATAGTATGTAAGTATAGTATGTTCAGCATGTGAGTCACTTCCAATGGAAATGCAGCTGTGTGTAAAGACCTATTAAGCAGTAAGTTTTATATTATAATTCTTGATGTATCCTCCTGCTTATTATCAATGAGTTTTTCGACTCTTATCCTTATTCTTCCAAGCTGTCCACACGCTTAAATACGCGCGTAAAGGTTGGAGTGCCAAAAGATAACGGTTCTTGTTCTGCAGCTCTTGGTGGACTATGTACTTCTTGGCAAAGAGCCATATAAGACGTTTGAACAAGATTTATAGGCATCATATCGCCATGTCCCATAAATGCACGAGTATTTGTATTTGCCAGATACACTCATTTTTCAGGTATTGCATTCTGGATGTTGCACCGCAATGGAAAAAAAAAATATATATCTAATAATAATAACTATGTGCCCCCTGTCGCCATTACATTTTGCTCTGTAAGACTCCCTTTGTGGAGATTAGTTTTCAGGCAGTATACAGATGTGAATTTTAGCAAACCAATGGCTTATACAGGCCTGGACTGGCATTAAAACCCTGACATACTCGCTGCTGCACTCATGCACCTTTATGTGTGACTCATATCTCCCTGACAGTCAATACTTGAAAAGAGCTAAATCGTCATGCATGCAGACAAACCGACATATAGAGAATAACTTTTTGTAAATACGATTCTTGCTAAAGTAGATATTTCTTACCTTTATTTGTGGGGCGGAGCGTGCAGAGTTTCACAGCGCTGCTCGGGACACAGTGAAGGAGAAACCAGACAAACACACTGGGCAGGCGCAAGTCAGAGCTCCGGCTGTGGGAGGGGCAGATGTGTAATTGACAGTACACTGTGAACGTTGACGCTGGGGAGCGCGTTAGTGCACAGTAGATATTTAATTTGGGATAAATCTGTCCGATAATATCACTCCCATAATCCTGTTTATGAAAATTCATGTATGTTGTTGCTTCCATATATATTTATATTGTTCCCCTACTCTATGTGTATTGTTTATCTGTTTCTATCTATCTATCTTTATGTAAAGAGCAACACCTTCCTTGTATGTGTACACTGTGTACTTGGCCAATAATTCTGATTCTGATTATAGTTTTATTTGTATATAGGTTTATTATTTATGCTTTAGTAGTTATAAAATGTTGAGGATTATGGTGCATGTATTAATTCCATAAATTATCCCTAAGAATACTAAACTAATGTAAACAATTAAGTTCATACACTGCAGGAACACAGAGCTATAAGGAATATGCTTACAAAACAATCATTAAATTACAATATTTTTTATTTATATTATTAGTACAGAGGCACTTGTTTTGGTGTAATAAGACTCTAACGCCGCTCGGTGGCAATGACCTCCAGCTAATATCCTTGAGATGAAGGGCTTTTTATCCCTGAGGAAGCCTGTCAGGCTGACCTTAATCCTAGCATGTTTACAATGTACCTTCCCCACACTCTCTATTAATCAAACTGATGTGTTTTATTTGAGGTATTAAAGAGTTAAGATTGGGGCCATAGTTGGAGTTTGGGTGTGCCTGCTGTACTGAATAAGGGGAGTTAGTAAACCTGAAAGGTAATACTCAGGGAATAGAGACGACAGTGCGCTCAACGGGATTACAACAGAAATACATCTACTAGAACTCAAAACTTGCTCCAAAGGTGGAGGAACGCAGGTAAGGGCCTGCTTGTCAAGACAAAATGACCCATTAAATCACAGGGTGTCATTTTATTATCACAATATTACTGTAATTTACCGCATTTAGGTTTATTTAAGGCTAATCTCCAAACTAATGTTTACTAAGTCATTTTAGTCGACACAGATTGCGAAATAGTCGGCAGCAGCACTCTATTTGAAGGCTGTTATTAGTAGTGTATGTGTGTGTCTGTGTCTCATTTCTAAATAACACAAAGCTGCTCGCCAGTGAAACGATTGTGTCACGTTTGTATGAATGTCTGACAGGTAAAGGTGAGACTGTTTTCACCTTCTGTCAGGTCTAGCTCTGTGTGCGGCCGCGCCGTTGCCATGGTGACGAATGCTGAAACAAGTGTTGATAGCCTCGGCGTCATCGGTCTGCGGGAACAAAATCCTCACCTAATAAACAAGACGATATTAAAGGTGAACTAATTAACTTGGTTACTTTATGCAACACGAACGGATGCAGCTGTTTAGTCGACATGCGTTTCGGCTTTGTGTGTTTCGTTTGTGAGCAGGAAAGCGTCGACAGAGCCCGCGTTGATCATCAGCTCGCTAACTTTACAACAAGCTATTTAACAATAGACACCGTCAGGTTTTGTTTGCAAGCAATGTGACGCTGGCTAAACAGAGATAGTCATAGCGGTATTCTCAAGCATGGTTTACTGATTCAATTCATTTTATGTGTACACGTTAAAGCTAGACTGCAACCAGCACACATGAAGTCAAAGCAACTACGTTTAAGCAAAGCCTCACTCAGCCAGTCTCTGAGATTTGGTGTATAACATTCAAGGACTTATTATTGTTATTACACCACCTGCAGGCCTGAAGAAAACACTGGTTAATTACAAACTTGCTTGTCATTACATAACACATCATAACATAAACAAATCATCAGCTTATTGTGAGAAATGGATGTTTGTGTTTGATTAAATTTCAAAGCTGATACTGAATTTTTTTTGTGCTGTTATTCCCACAATTCCCACAGATTCAAATGTGTGAAGGACCATCATCAATATCTGGGCCAATCCCCCCGGATCCCTCTCTGTTTCCTCAGTACTACAAACGACCTGCTTCAGGTTAGCTGCAGCCACTGCTATATTAAACCCCTCTTAAACAGTGTTATTGTAGTTGTTTTGTCCTGCTTCATACAATTTGTTGGACAACTCTACAACATTGTCTTTTTCTTTTTTTCTACAGCTCGTGGCCGTTTAGAGGGGAACCATGATATGACTTCGGTCCTACTCTCAGGGCCCCTCGCTCCAGATCCTGTGTTGTATCCTGGCTGCTACAGTGCTCGTACCCCAGCAAATCGTCCACGTATTGGCCCTAATGCCACCCATATTCTCGAACGAGGGCAGAGAGGTGTAGTGGGGGAGCTGCTCAAACTAGACGGTGTCTCGATCACACCTGTTCCCAAACAGAGTAAGTGCATTGAATTTGTCAGGTCAGCAAATTTGGTTTTGATTGAGTACACTTAGCACGTCTAAACATTATAAAGTTGCGATTCTTGACCCTTAGAACAGCGGGTACATGACTTTGGTAAGGAGAATGTACGTCGGCTCAGGGAGATCCAGAGACGCTGCAAAGAGCAGGAGGCAGAGAGAGCACAGTCCCGTCCAGTTCCAGTCAAAGCTCTTTGGACCTCCTCCAAATACGAGAATGTCCCATCAAAGGTGATGGTCCAGCTAGAGGTAAGGATCATGTTTACAAAAGATGGAAGTCCTTGAGTTTTGAATATTTCCACTAGATCACTTTTAATTCAGTCTTTTTCATGCAGGTTTCTAGTCCAACTCCTAAACCACAGTGTCAAAACTTTTTAAAAGCCCACTCTAATGGTGTATCTAATGCCCCACCAAGACCACACTCCAAAACATCTCCTCCAGCTTTGCAACGGCCGGCCTCCTGCAGGTCCACACGGGACCAGAACTTGCAAGTGAGAATTGACAATAAATGTTTTAACTTTTACTATTGATTTCACCATATATTTTTCTTTGTCAAAGAAGTTGACAAGAGAACAGTGACAGCTTGTGACTTGTCTATTTATTAAAGATATAACAAAAATATGCACTTTGCCCACTTGTATGTGCATCTGCAATATTTCCATTTTGTTTTAATCTCATACATTGTTATATGTGGATACAGTTACAGGTGCAAGGCCAGTCTATAGACTTCATTAAACATAATGCCCGGGCTGCAGGAAAAGCTGTGCTGCGTCGGTCTCAGTCACTGACAAACCTCAGAGATAAGCCTGTCCCCAGTGCAGTCAAGGGACAGGTGCCTCAGTAGTGAGTATTCTTAACTTACCTCCTTACCGTACAATCAGAATCCTAACAACTCAAAGTATAGATAAAAACTTTTTTTTTGCCATTTTCTGACACCATTTTGCTGCTGTTGCTCATTTCTGTTCTCCTTTTCATTAACACTTAAACATAACATAAAATAACACTCAAACAAATACTCAGTCTTCAGGAAAGGAAGGAGCAGTGGCATAAAGAGGCAGAGGAGAGGAGGAGGAATGCACCTGATCCTACAGTCCCTGCTGGTCACACCCTGATGCCCGAGAGTGAGAGACAGGAAACACTGAAGTCCCTCAAAGAGAGTATGTCTCAGTTGTTGTCTCCACCCTTAAATTAATGATGGCATCATTAATGTTTTCAAAGTATGTGTCGTGAATATTTGCTCCTCTAATTCTGTTCTGTGGCTGATTTTCTCTCCTCAGCCCATCGCTCCCTGGTGACTGAGCTTCTGTCGCTGCCTCTCAAAGCCGACAGTCTGAATGCTCGCTCGCGCCGCACTCATCTCGATTGTAGGCTTTCTGAAATCGAGGAAGCCATTAAAATATTCTCCAGGGACAAAGTTTTTGTAAAAATAGATTCATAACACACGAGGGGGAGGAAAGAGAAGGAAGAGGAGGAGATGGCCCACTGCTTTATTAAGATTTATGTTCATTTTTGTTGTTGTATTATGTAACATAACACTCAACTTTGTAAAATAGATGAACCTGAGTGTTTTTATGAGATATATTGTAAACTGAATGATTATTGCCATTGAGGTTACTGCCAGTTACTTTAAGAACAATAACCATGCTTCTGAATAATATGCAGTGTTCTCTTGAGAAGAAATGAGCAGATGCACTCTATACTTGTCATTAAAAACCATCTGATGATCTGTGATGTGTTTTGTTTTTATGTAAAACTGGCTCTTGATTTGTAAAAATAAATATTTTTGTGAAGTCATTGTATATGTATTACGTTTCTAAATGACCGGCTATTAAAACATACATTTGAAATGTAACGCTTCTGATGTCATCGCTTGGGTGTGACGTGTTACGCACGCACAACCCCCCCTCTACGTCTACGTCGCTCAGCCTTGCATTGTTCAGCTTGAGCTAGCTGAGGTGCTAATGAGGGCTAGCCGACATTATAAAGAGATTTTAAGTATTAATGCATGCGTATAAAACTGTTTAAAATCCCCACGGATATTTGAGAGCTTGTCAAATCAACAATGAGCAAGAGGAAAGCACCGCAGGAGTCCCTGAACGAGGGAATAACTGACTTTCTTGTCGGTACGTGAAGAGGAGTCACGGTTGATCTTAGCCAACATTAGCAAGCCTTACAGCTGGGTTGTTTTTAATTAAACATAACCTCTTAATTTATGTTATATATTCGTAACAAAATAGCTAAACTGTGCTGTTTCTCATCTGTTTTTTCTGCTCTGGCTCTCCTATAGTCACAGCCAGTCCTTTAAATACCTTAGCTGTGTTGGCACTTCCTTAAAATAGTGTTAATAAACTGCAGAGTGTGGGTAAATATAAAGCCATGTGATGTCCTACTTCTGTTTCCAGAGCTGGCCAACTATGAGAAAAACGTCAACAGGGCAATACACAAGTACAATGCTTACAGGTAAGCGTCTGAAGCCTCACAAGCTCGGTGTGCTTTGTTTAAGGATGATTGTCTCATTATTGTTCATACAACATGCACTCAATTGTCAGTTTATTATATGACCAATGATCACTTTATATAGAAACTGTTTAAGAGAGGTGTTCAATCAAGTTATAAAATGTAGTCTCCATTCATGGGGTAGGACACAAACGCCTCTTTGTATATTACACATACACATTAGAGCCTTCAAATAACCACACAAAGGAACAATGAAAATTATAACCTTCATGTAGAAAGGATTTATTGCAAGGTCTTAGGCTGCATTTATTTTAACTAGGGTACCAAATAAACTGGCAACTGAGTGTATGATATATGTGTGTCATAAGAGGAAGAGAGAGAGGGGTTGTTTTGTAATCGTGATAAAATTGACTAATTTTACAAACTGTTGTGGGATTCAACAGAAGTTTGCAGTTTCTTGTTTTGCTACTTTCTGTCTTTTTTAAAATCTCATTTACAGGTACTATGTTGTATACAAATATATTTTTTTAATTATTCCCCATGTCTAGGAAAGCAGCATCTACTATCTCCAAGTACCCAAACAAAATCAAAAGTGGCGAAGAGGCCAAGAAACTGGTATGTACACTGAATTTGGTTGTACAGTCTTCACATTAGATAATTTTAAATATATTTTAAACATGTTAAAATTTGACCTGGTGTCAATGATCCTCATGTCCAGTCAAACTTTGTGTAGCAAATACAAACTGAGACGCATCAAACATTGTTTTTAACGATTCTATGTTTTTCTTATATTTGTCATTATAAGCATGATGTGGCACATTTCACTTTTCAAATTACAGTCAATTTTATTTGTATAGTTAAGAATCAAACATGAGCATTTGGGCTTTAAACAGTTTTTACAGAGTTTTGTGTTGACATGTCCACACTTTTTTTTTTTGTGGGCAACCTTCTCACAGATCCACTGCGTCTTATGTCATAATTTAATGTTTTAATTTTTTAATTTAATTTCTCTGAAGTGAAATTGACTGGGACAAATGATTTGATCTGCTTTTAACTGGAAAAGACTCCATCGTTAGTCGTCTTCCCTGACACTAATGTCCTAATGTTAGCGTGGTTCTGTGTTGTGTGATGCCCTCCGCTGTAGCCTGAAAATGTTTGTCATCAGTTACTCTGCTCATGTTATGTAACTGCTGCAGAACGCACTGTTCACCACCCTCATGTTTGTTTTCACATTTCAACAGGATGGTGTTGGAGCTAAAATAGCAGAGAAGATTGATGAGTTCTTACAAACTGGCAAACTACGGAAGTTGGAAAAGGTGAGTTAACAGATGTGGTTAACAGAAGCTTACTTTTAACACATTACACAGACTGATGTGCTACTTTTATGTCTTAGATTCGAAATGATGACACCAGCTCTTCCATCAATTTCCTCACCAGAGTCACTGGAATTGGGTATGTCCTAAGTTTGATTAATCCAAATTAAACACTGAAATATTCATTCACACTAAAATCCCTGCGGGGATCAATGCAGTGGTCACTCCAAAGGGCGGCAGGAATTTTCTGAATTTACTGTTTGTGCTACATGTAACAAACTGCATATCTTGGATCTCGACTTTAGCCCTGCTGCTGCCAGGAAGTTTTTCGAGGAAGGGGTGAAGACGTTAGAAGGTTTGTTTAGCAGCTGATTCACACTGTGAATTATTCAAATATTTTGTTTAAACTTATTCATTCTTTCAATACAATATACTGCATTTTCAATAAAAGTACATTTATTGTTGGTATCAGGTCAAATAAGCAATGCTCTTTTTTGTTGTTGTATTTTTAGATCTGAAAAAGATTGAGCACAAGCTAAACCATCATCAGCAGATTGGTCTCAAGTAAGTTTGCCTAAAGGCTCTTGGCTGTTTTATTCTAAACAAATCATGATTATCAAAATAAACTGTCATCTTATATTATCCTAGTTTTTTTTTCTATATTTAATGGATTATTTTGCTACCTTCAGGTACTTTGAGGAATTTGAGAAAAGGATCCCCCGAGCTGAAATGGAAAAGATGGAGGTGATGAAGTATTTACATTTTTCAGTCATCAAATTTGTTTTATTCTTTTGTTCTTACAATTACGGTGTTTGTTTAGACTCTTATCATTGGAGAGCTAAAGGAGATCAACACAGAATATATTGGAACAATCTGTGGAAGCTACAGGAGAGGTGAAACTTAAGTTTTTTTGTAGTTGATGCGCAGTTAACGATAAGTTCAAACTTATGTTTATCCACGTGTTTATCATTTCCAGGTGCTGCCTCGAGTGGTGATATTGATATTTTGCTGACCCACCCAAACTACACTTCTGAGACAGAGAAGCAGGTAAGACTCCCTACTGTCTCTCATAACATGCTGTAAATGTTTTCATTGATTAAATTATCTTTTTGTTCCATTTATTTCTTTTCCAGCCCAAGCTCCTTCATGCGGTGGTCGAACACTTGGAGTCCATTGGGTTTGTGACCGACACCCTGTCCAAAGGGGACACCAAGTTCATGGTGAGGCCAGTGCTTATTTTCTCTCATGTGATCTGCTGTGTGTGTGTTGATGTTGTGATTGGTAACGTAGTTGGTACAATTAGTACACTCAGACCACAAGGCGCATGACTGTAATGCTGATGTGCTGGATCTTGTTTATCCAGGGAGTCTGCCAGCTACAGCAGAGTGATGAAGATGAGGAAGAATACCTGCACAGACGTATTGATATCAGGTGTCCTACTTTATATTGCTCTAAACATTTACAATTTGGACACATTTATGCAAGACACCACTGACTGATTCAGGGGGTCATTGTGATGCTAGAAGAGTAGTTTTGATTTGTTTGTTCTTCTAATGAATTGTTTGCCCTTTCTCCATTCTCCAAAGGTTAATTCCCAAGGACCAGTACTACTGTGGAGTTCTTTATTTCACTGGAAGTGATATCTTCAATAAAAACATGAGAACTCATGCGCTAGAGAAGGGCTTCACGCTTAATGAGTACACCATTCGACCACTTGGGGTCACTGGTGAGTGCCGGTCAAATATGACTTATGGACTTGATGAATGGTGTTCCATCCCTGTGTGACTTCTGTGATCAGTCAGTAACTAATGACTCATGCTTTCATCCTTTCATGCCAGCTATTTTTGTTTGTGGTTCTGTTTCAGGTGTGGCAGGGGAACCGCTGTTGGTGGACAGTGAGAGAGACATCTTTGAGTACATCCACTACAAATACAGGGAGCCAAAGGACCGCAGCGAGTGAAGCACAAGACAGCTTTCAGTTATATCTGCGTTTGAAGTCACGGCTTTCCTGAAAACAAGATCAGACCTATGTGTACAAATGTGTTAGTGTGTGTAGCAGTCAAAGAAAACAACTGTGAAAGTAATTTTAATTATTTGTTTTGGACATTTTTTGTATCTAAGTTGAAATCATCAACGCACGTCACACATATGCTGAACTATTTAAATTTTGTTTTTATTCTACATGGTCATACATCTTTGTGTGTTGAGCTCAATTTTAAGCAAGTTTCTAAATCATGCTCAACACCGATTTAATTCTTTTATTAGACTCCTTTTTTATATATATATTTGATGTTTGATATACCAAAAAAGGATCATGACATAATCTGAGAGGAGCAATCTCAATGTGGACTGGCAGTTTTGTGTTATACGCAATGAAGACCACTGTCATCAAGGTGTTTTTACATTAGGCTATACTGTATGTAAGGGGGGTTTTCAGGGATCATTGTTGCACATGCAGACAACACAACAGTATCACTAATGTATCTCTCATCCATAAAAATTTTAAGTATGTACTTTTCTTCTAATTTGGTCAAACTGATGAATTGCAACAAAGAAATACAATAATGCAAACAGTATTTATGGTTAATGGGCTCAGTTTCTGGTTGTGGACACTAATTTGAGACAAAATGATAATAGATTTGTTGAGACAAATGAGAACTGCATTTTCCTCAGTTAATGATTGATGTGTGAATATGACTGTTACTCTGGTAGACTTGATGAATCGATTTTATATGGTGGTGTGAAAATGATCATGTGTGTGTTAGGTCAATACATTATTGTGTCTCCAGTCCTTCTTAGGGCATTTGAAAGCAGTAGATGTAAGTAATAAAGTTAGACAGGCAATCGAAACGCTGTATCTTGGTGATACATAACCTGAATATTAGCATTAGGTCTTTAATTCAGTTTGGTATGTGGATGATTGCAGAACATTTCAAAACAATATTTAAGGGGAAAAAAAACATGGGGAGTAACAGAGTTGCGTGTGTTTGCTTGTGCTGTTGACAACCAACTGTTTGAGCATGTATAAGAAATAAATGGGTAAAAGAAGGTAAAATGTCAATTCTTATTTTCAATTTTATGAAAAATGAGTGTTTATTGTAGTCTTATTATTAATCCCTCTTTGTGAAAATGGGATGCTGTATAAGAAACATTTTCATGTATTTTTCACTTTATCACAAGAAACATTTCCTATTCTAACTAAGAAAAAATCTGGTTGAGTTGATAAAGCTAATTTTATTATGTACCTCCTACATGTACAGACCCTTTCCAAAAAATTAGAATATCATAGAAAAGTTTACTTATTTCCATAATTCCATTAAAAAGGTTAAACTTTCATAGATTATAGATTCAGGGCCCACAATTCAAACAATTTCAAGTATTTATTTGTTTATTGTTTACATATTTTGGGCTTCCAGCTCAAAAAACCCACAAAAACAGGAATTCAAAAAATTAGAATACTGTGAAGAAATCAGCCCAGATTTTGCAGGGCATTAATGTTTTTAACTGGGTGCCACACACTAATCATCTACTAAACTCAAAGCACCTGACAGACTTGACAACTGGCCAGAAGACCATCATTGATACCCTCCATAGGATGGGTAAGTCACAAAAGTTCATAGCTAAGGAGGCTGGCTGTTCACAGAGTGCTGTGTCCAAGCATATCAATGGAAAGTCTAGTGGAAGGGCAAAATGTGTCAGGAAAAGATGCACCAGCATAAGAGATGACCGTGGACTTCAGCAGATTATCAAATGGAGAAGATTCAAGAATCTGGCAGAGATCCAGAAAGAGTGAAATGAGGCGGGAGTCACAGCTTCAAAAATCACCACATTCAGACACATCCAGGAGATGGGCTACAACTGTCGGGTTCCTCGGGTCAGGCCACTTCTGAGCCTGAGCCAACGCAGGAAGCGACCTGGCCCCTGCCGATACCGCCAGAAGCACCAAAACTTGGTTTAATCCCATGCCATCACAGTGCTTGACTGGCCAGTCAACTCGCCAGACCTAAACCCCATTGAGAATCTATGGGGTATTATCAAAAGGAAAATGAGGGCTACCAGACCCCCCAAAAAAGAAAGAAATCTGGGCTTCCATAACTCCCACGCAATGCCACAGGCTGATTGCCTCAATGCCACAACACATCGAGGCAGTGATTAAGGCAAAGGGATTCCCAACCAAGTATTGAACATTGACATATCGTTTAGAAAGTACCATATTTTGACTGATTTGATGTGATCCTAATATCTTTCTTTCTTTCAGCTAAAACTGAGAAGTAAATGGTGATTTCTTCACAGTATTCTAATTTTTTGAATTCCTGTTTTCGTGTTTTTTTTTAGCTGGAAGCCCAAAATATGTAAAAATAAACAAATAAATACTTGAAATTGTTTGAATTGTGGGCCCTGAATCTATAATCTATGAAAGTTTAACCCTTTTAATGGAATTATGGAAATAAGTAAACTTTTCTATGATATTCTAATTTTTTGGAAAGGGTCTGTACATGTAGGAGGTGAACCATATTGTCAACCAGCTAATATTTGTTTTGTTTGTTGTAGGAGGTGTTTTATATCTTGAGCATCACATTTATCCTAAAACTTATTATTTAAAGTCACCTTGTACGAAATGAGACAGTGTCCAGTTGATAAGCTGGCCGAACACATAACTTCTAAATAATATTTAGTAAAGTTACAACGATATATTCACACGCCAAACATTTCCCTTTATAACTAAATATAAGAGTCCTAATGTTTCGCGTTGGATACGGCAAAAAAATATATAATTTCTATGCGCGATGGCGTGGGGAAAAAATTATTCATAACATGTGCTGTCATGGTGCTGTCGCCAGTGAGGCATGGGCCAGCGAGTTATTTACAATGGTTACTGCGGTAACGGTCGTGTCGCAAAGCATGATGGTTCGAAATAAAATGCAGACAGAAACACCGGAAAGATCGGCCTGAATGAGCCAATGGCTGCACCCCATGCATTAATATCATCCAATGGGAAGAAGTCAAGGCAGCAGTCTCTTACCGCTGCACACCCACATTACTTTTGTGTCAACCACTTCGCGGGAGTTGTCACTACAGGAGCGGTCGTCTCTTTAAAACTAGAGAAATAGTATACAGGAGGCTAAAAGGTAAATATAAGAATTTCGCATGCACAGCATATTAGGATGGATAATTCATTCTCTTTTAAGTATTAATGAAGCCTGTATTTAGTGTTGGACGTTATTTATTTTTTCCTTTTGCGGGATGAATGAGCAGCTAGTTATCGCGCTTTAACGGTAGCTAACGGACAGCTAATCATCCGTAAACATGCATGCGGCGAGTTGTTTTAACAAACCCTGCTCCCTGTGATACCTAAATTCACACAATGTGGAGTCGTGTTCATGCCAAATGTTATGTTATTATGAGAAGGGGGTGTTTATGTTTTTGTACTGCACGTTGAAGCAGTTTTTGTCGCTTCTGGCTAGCGTTTGGTAGTCGCAGAAATGCGCTTTGATTTTTCTCAGCCTCATATTTCGTGGGATTCCTGTCGAAAGCTCAGGTGAATTTGAGACGATAATCTCAAATGTCTCTGGTCTCCATAGAAACTACGCAGAGCGCGCATCCAGCGAGATGCCGCTGATGGAAGTTGTTATGCAACACTTGTAGAAATGGCTAGTTCAAATATTATGTGTCAGTTATTATGTAATGATAGCCTCGTCACTAACTAACTAAATCCCTTCACTGGCTGCCAAGACTCCTTTATGCTCTCCATACAAAACCGTGCAAATCAATCGATGATGAGGACTGTTTGGATGCTCAGGGTCTAGTGTCGATTGCATTTTGTGTGTGTGTGTGTGTGTGTGTGCCAATGCGCCTTGTGAAGATGATGAATCTTCCGCTGTGTTTTGGTTTCCCAGGGCAACCATGTCTGAGAGGAAGGCAGTGATCAAAAATGCCGACATGTCGGAGGACATGCAGCAGGACGCCGTGGAGTGTGCCACACAGGCCCTGGAGAAGTATAACATCGAGAAAGATATCGCTGCATACATCAAAAAGGTACATCCAACATCTTCACTCAGACTAATTCACAAAGTATGTTCCCACAGAGTGCAACTTTAATACACTGATTTGTGAGGGATGTGAAGCAGTACTGTGCATCATTCATGTAACACACCAAGCCTGGTATTTGCAATTGTTTCCAGTCTTCCTGAGGAAACCTGTTCTTCTTGGACTGACTGTCCAACAGCACAGATCACATGCCCACATTTTTGTCCCCATAGTGGCATCTATGAGTAGTGGCATCCTGCTCAGTGTAGAGCAGGGAAAACCCATTATGTAAAACTGTAGGAAACAGGAATCACTGTGGCTATTCCGTTGAGTCTAGGGAGCATACATTTGAGTTTTACTGGGGTAATTTTCACAACTCCAAGTCCATATTTTAACATTTTTAAAAGATGAATTTGAGAAAAATTCATTGTTAAACTTAACAAAACTAATTATAGAAAATTGGTAACTGAATTGTAAGTAGATAACATTTAAAGCATCATCACAATGGCCAAATTAGTCACAATGAAGCACCAATTTCAAGCTTAGTATATGTACTTCTCGAAAGTGTGTGTACCCCTCAGAGCCTGAAATTTTAGACAAACACGACACACTTGAGAATTATAATACTTGGTCTTAGTATTGAAAAGTTAAACATATATACAAAGTTTTGATGGTCAGGCAGGTGAAAGCATACGGTTCATTTCTCCTAGCAACAACAGTCTGCCAGAAATGAGATCTTTAGTTGTGATGTAGCCTTTAAACTTTGTCACTTGTTTTTACCCAGCCGATATATTACATGCTTCATCATCGTCTTTGTTCACAAATGATTGATAAGCACAATGTCTTTTTCTCCACAGGAGTTTGACAAGAAATATAACCCGACCTGGCACTGCATCGTTGGGAGAAACTTTGGCAGCTACGTGACTCATGAGACCAAGCATTTCATTTACTTCTACTTGGGTCAGGTGGCCATTCTGCTGTTCAAGTCCGGCTGAGGGAGCGCTTTGCCTCAACATCAGCTGACCATACATACAGTACTGACTGACTTCGACAAAGGCACTTATCATTCCTTGGCAAGGGGCCGCTGCCTTTTTCTGTGCTGCTTTCTACTTTGTTCTGTTTTGAGGATTTAAAAAAACGTGGCCATGTTAAGAGATGAAACACTTGTATTTATTTTTGTCTTGTTACATTAGACACATCATTTTTTAATTAAAGCATAGCTTTTAAGCTGTCTGGGTCCAATGCCTGGTGTGGTCATTTTATTGCACTGCATTACACACTAAACCATAAAATTCATAATCCCATACAACTAAATCACATTATGTATCACTGACATCTATTTATGCATTTGTAGTACTGTATAGGTAAACAGGATGAAATGAAGCTGCACCAGGTTTGTGCATCTTAATTTCCCCATAATATGCATAACATTCCCCAGCCATCATATCTGGAAACTGAACTCATGGGGTATAATAGTACCGTCAGATGGTCTATCACTTGGGTTTACCAAGGAGCAGTATTTTACAGACCATGCTGAGGTAAACAAGCTCAATATGATAAGTGTGCTTTAAGCAGGTAGCTCTTTCAGATAAGTATTAAGCTTGAATGATGCTTTGAGCCCTTTTTCCAGCCATGTGTAGTCAGTTACCAGCCAGACATTCAGAACAAGCCACCATAAAATCTCTGGTACATTAAATAAGTTGAATGTACCATTTAACCTATAGAAAAGCATTATATTCCATGTTGCTGGGATCGCTACAAGTTTGACTTATCAAACATCCAGACTACACACGTACAACACAAAAGAGGCAAGAGAGGTCAAATGACGATGGTACTCTTTATTATAACACATTTAGAAAACCAGCTTGTGTGGGTAGACACCATTAGACAAGCAGAAGGAAGAGCGCAGGTACCCTTTCATCTGAGGTACTTTCTTGATGAGGGGCAGAAGCTGAGCATCAACAGCCTTCTGGTCCATCTTCCTCTGCTCTGTCAGCTGGTACTTCTGCAGACGAGAAAAAAAAGAAAGAAAATAATGGTGTGTCAGGTATCAAATCTGGAGGTCCAAGTCCCACTGAAACGGACAGTGTGTATAATAGTGAATAATGAAATATCAAAGTTAGTTCACCTCTTTCTCTGTGTCAAAGATCTCGCCCTCCTGGTGACGGGGCCTCCTCAGCTTCTTCTTCTTGAAATAGGCATCATTGAGCGTCTTGGGGATCTTCATACCAGAGATGTCGATTTTGGTGTTGGTGGCAATGACAAACTTCTGGTGCGCCCTGCGCAGGGGAACTCTGTTCAAGGCAAGAGGGCCTACAAGTGTGCAAAAAAACAAATGTTAGAAGATGTGAATAAAAGATGTCAAACATCTTGCAGACAGAATGATTTTATGGTCATCTGCGTAAATGTTGAATAACCAAATCAGTCATCCTTACCAGTGACAAGCAGGAGACCACTTGAGAGCTGCTTCAGGAACACCACACGCTAAAACACAAAAACAAGCATCATTAATATATGCCACTTCACACATTTACTGTATCACTAGATAATAGTGAAGCCTGAACAAGCAGAAGCACATTATCCAACTTAGGTAATGAGCTCGGCACCATGTCAACCAAAGCAGTCACATTCGTGCCAGTTGGATAAGACAAATTAAAAAGCTGCAATCTGTGTTCATGCCAGCTATTTAGAGAAGGGAAAAATACATTTACGTGACACCCTCCTCGTTTTATCTGTGCCTGTCAGTTCCATAGCTCCATTATTTAGGTCAGCCATTGCTCAACGTGTGTGTGGGCACACTTGCATGCTTCCATAACTTGCCCATGTAGCGTTTGAGAGTGGGAGGTAGGGACAATGTCTGTGGTGCTGAGGGTGTGATTATAGAGATGTGTCCAGCACACTTGTTATTTTCATGCACAATAAGGACGCACCACTGATTCTTTTGTGTGTCCAATATATTTTGATACCATGTGTTCTATGACTCTAAATTTGATTGTGCTAATCGCTGTGATTATGTTGCTAATTTAAAACACAAAACAAGTCTAACCATGATTACAATCAGTAAATAAATTGCCAACGTCAGTGTGTAAAAATGGTGTGCATGCAACTAACAAGTGATCAATGGACTGAGGTGAAGAATGACTTTAGCCAAGTCCCTCATTTTCTGCGTTAGACTCCCGAGTACACGACCATTTTAATCACTATGACTAGTTGCTATTGTGGGTTCCATTGTTATGAGCTCAACCATAAAAGTGCAGTATACAGACATGTTAAAGAAAACCACGTTTGGGGTGTTAAGACATTTGATTTAATCTGCCAGACCAGAAAATCTGTCATCGGCATGATCGTTAGTGCAACGATAATTTAAGGCATGAAACATAACTAATTTAAGTAATGTATATTCACATAACTGAAGGCTTTTACTTGGATTATAAAATTGCTTTTTGTCAAAACTGATGACCTCTGTTGCAAACATTTAACGTAAACAAACCCTTTAAGAAGTGAAGATTTATGAGTGGACATTTTGATGTTTGAGATACGGTTCACATCTGGATCATTGTGTATTTACATTATAAAATGATCAATACTTGTATGATATGACCTTATCAGAGTCTGCATCAGTCAAACAAGTTGTGTCAAGGCTAAAGAAATTATCCTATTTAAGTCCTAGGAAAGCCAACAGATTGCTGCTCTGAAAGCCATAGGTTGGACAATCTTAATTTTGCACAATGGTCATACCAGGGTAGTTACATATTCATCTGTTCATCTTAAAACATTGGACATGTTGTCTCCTTCAGACACAACATTTTCCAGCTGTGCATTTAACATTTCTCCCATGTCTCCATGAGACTTCTTGACAAAACTGTTCTCACCTTTCCACGGTGGCGACCAGTGAGCAGAATAAGGACAGATCCTGGGGTGATGGTGGAGCGCAGCTTCCTCTTGTGCTGGCTGAAGGGCTTCTTTCCATGACTCTTCAGTTTGCGGGGAACATCCTCTGTGGGGTAGTAACGGGGCTAGAAAAGGAGAACATAATTAGTATTTCAGCATTCAACACATCTGACACTCAACGTGACAAGTTGTACTGACGTGAGAATTGCCCCTCTGTTTGTGGCATGAAAAGTCCACACACAATATATTAAACATCAAGAATTTACACATTTCTCACCATCTTGCGCAGCTTGACAACGCGATTGCCTCCATTCTTGTCCCCACCAACAGTCTTGACAACTGTGGCCCTGGGCTTCTCCTTAATCTTCTTCTCTATCTGAAATGAGAAACAAACGATTAGAGCATTGCACAATCACCGAATTTAATGTGTGTATGGTTTTATTCCATCATTATAGGTTATTATCTCAGATGTGCCCTCACCTTGGTTTCAGTGGTCTTGGCCTTCCTCTTGTACATTGCCCTGCGGGCGTACATAGCGGAACGGGAGTAGCGGCCGATCCCCCGGGCCAGAACCGGGTTCCGGCTCCCATGCCTCTTCTTGGCAGATTTCTTATCTCCCTCTGCCATCTGACACAAAGTGAAACAGATATTAGTTTATCAAATTGTATCAATTAGTTGTTTATTTTTACCTTAAAACATATCAATATTCCAGCCTTGGTTAGACAGTGCATAACATACTATTACAAAGTACAACAGGTACAATGACTCTGACCTTAAAGTAAATGGGAGCTCCTAATGTGAATTACACAGTAGCTTGATAACCAGCAGCAAACACCACCACTTTATTACAATTCTGCATTTGTAAAGAGCATAAACCCTCTTAATAAATTGACGCTATAAATCAATGAATTAGTTTGGTCAGAGGCTCAACGCTACAGCAAGAGGCATGACAAGTAACGTCAGCTAGCGGTTAGCAACATAGCACATTAGAGTCGCTTTTCTGTCCGGACACACACTCATGTTCTCAAAATGACAACTTCAAGTGTTTAAGAAAACGCGAGTATGTAACAGCAGGATTATAAAAGGGGCAAACACCGGAGCTGACTCAGGACGACACGTTTCTATTAGCCAGCAAGCTAACGTTGCAGACAGCACGAAGGCTAGCCGGCGGCCTAGGACTACGGACACAGTAAATAGCTCATTATTACAGAAACATCACGGATAAACCTCGGTAATAACCACGTCTAACGCGTCGTCTAATCACATAGAGTCATCTCCTGATGCTTGGAGACTGTATTTTTAATTCTGTAACACAGATGAAAGCAGATTTTATTCCTGCGGCACTTCGAAAGCAAGGCTGTCTTACCTTTGCTATGAAAAAAAGACCGACATCCGGGGATGTGACGCATATAAGGACGCTGCACGGTGACGTTGACGCAATTGCGTCGTATTTGGAGGACGTGATGGTTCTTGTAGTCCTAAATATATTTCTCTTTCATCCTCGGTGTAGATTAGAAATAAAATCCAATTAAAACATTGAAATCGCTTTAATGGACACTCCGCAATATTTTCTATAGATTGCTTTGTTATTTATTTATTCTATATAAATATGTATTATTGTTTTATATGCTCAAATAAAACATACTGTCAGTGGCTCATACAAACAATTAAACAGTATGTATAGTTATATAGTTTATAGTGTATATAGAAATTCACTGTCTTTAAGGAAAATATAACTTTCATTAATAAATAACATAAAACAGTGTTTCTAACTTGGCACTTTTTTTCCTCGCCACCGTCGTAAATAATATTATAAAGAGTATGGTCTAGACCTGCTCTGTATGAAAAGTGTCATGAGACAGCTTTTGTTATGATATGGCGCTATATAAATAAAATTGAATTGAATTGAACTGAATTGAATTAAACAAGCTCTGCAACAGCAGAGTATGAAATGGACTTTGTTGTGAAGCACATTTGATGTTTTCTGTTATCATTTTTTAGACCATCCCCGCTATAACAATACATCAATATAAAAAGTTTTAAGAAAAGAAAAGATAGAATTTAATGATCCCACATTGGGGAAATTCACTTGTCACAGCAGCTTGTTTACACAAGGTGGAAAAAAAACAAACAAAAAAAACTATCAGAAATATATAGAAAAAAGTCAAGCTGTTCTCCCCCACTTCTTCTATGGAGTCTAGGGGATAGTCCAGGACAGAGCTGGACCTCTTCACCAGTTTGTTGCATCTTTTCCTGTCCCTGTTCTGTCTGTGCTTCCCCCTTTCCCAGCAGATGCATAGAATTCAGCAGATGCCACCACAAAGTCATAGAAAGTTTTAAAGAGGGTTCTTATGATTCAAATATTGGTACTCCATGTGTGTCCATTATAAGTTCTTTGAAAAGCATTTTTCAATGCCAACGAACACGTTTTAATTTCTTTTTTTAAAGAGATAAAAAACAAATAGAATACCAAATACATTAAAAAAATAGCATTGGCTGTTGTCGAGGTCTGATCATGAACACTTCCAGATCACTTCCTTTTAAATGTTATTTATTGAGATTCTTTCACACGGAAATACAAAATCAGTTTTTCATGGAGCCATCAAAAGTCAGACAAGTATTTTCTGGCAATACCGATCCCTGATACTGGAGTGAAAGAGAACATTTTAAGGCAAACGTCCAAGTCCATTTTAACCTTACTATAACCCATCACATACTGTACTTTAGCAGTTAATCATATGCTACATGTGCTGTATTCGAGGCACATATAAACAGTCTCTTGCACTCTGGTACAAAGAGCACAGAAACACGAGTTACACTTTAATTTCACGGCAACAATTCCAAGGCAACACTGGACTGACACGTGTATTGACATTTTTGAAAAAATAGACTGAAAGAGGTAACAAATACGATAAAAAATGGTAAGTGATTATTTACTTTGTGTGCCAAGGAAAAACTAAGCAGCAGAACATTTGCAGTTTTAAACTGTATGTATGTGAAAGATTTTTTAAAAAAATCTATTGTGTCTATTGTATTAATAAATGTTATGCTAGACATTCATCTACAGAAATTCTTCTGACATTGACAATGTCATCTCTTAGCACTTTTCGAGGATGATGGCGATGCCCTGACCACCACCGATGCAGGCAGAGCCAACAGCGTACTTGCCTCCTCGTCGCCTGTTGAAAAAAAAACAAAGCTCATTATTCAAAACTATAAATAATATGCAGATATACCCCCTTATATGCTGTACAGATAGACTACCTGAGCTCATGAACCAGGTGGGCAGTGATGCGTGCTCCAGAAGCACCAAGAGGATGTCCGATGGCAATGGCTCCACCGTTTACGTTGCTTTTTTCTGGATCCAGACCAAGAGCCTTAGCAACAGACAGGTACTGAGCTGCAAAAGCCTCATTCACCTGTGAAAAGAAAAAGGCATCAGTAACACAGTGTAGTAATAACTAACTCAATACATCAAAACAGAAATAAAAAAATACAGTTTTGAAAGTAACTAAATACATTTACCTAAGTACTGTGCAATTTTACGGTGAGTATTTCTTCTTTATTTCTTAATTTTAAGGGGAGTATTACTTTACACTTGTACTCCACTACATTTCAGAGTGAAATATATACTGCATATAGATATATACTACATTTGTCTAATGGCTGTAGTCACTAGTTACATGTGCAAGTTAAATCATTTGTTTCCAACCCTGTGATCCATGACAAAAAAGTAGCAACTAGTTACCAAAGAGACGTTTTCCACTTCTCATATTGTTTCAATTAAATAATTGTTTGAGGCCCAAAAGTGAGGAAATTATCTGACATTTCACAAAAAAATAAAATGAAAAATAAAAATTGTACTTTGGAGTGTCTGAATTTTTTCATCAAATCAGGACGCCTCAGATTTGTATTAAAAATTAGCTTCACCCCATCCAGCTACAACTGTAAAAATGTTACTTACACATTAATATATCAGTATTAACAATCAGTCACAAAGGACATTTTTCCACAAAACAAATAGTTTTACTTTTGCAGATTATACTTCTGTACACAAGTAATGCAGTTTTTTTTTTTACTTGTAATGGTATATTTTTTAGAGTGCTGTGTTGGTACTTATACTAAGTCACAGAGATTGTTTTATCAATAGTAACAAACCTCCACAAGATCCATGTCACTGAGTGTCAAACCAGCTTTTTTAAGAGCTTCTGTGATCGCTGGAACAGGACCTAAAGGATTTAAGGACACCAGATATCCTCACTATAAGAAAGCATTACAAATACCACAACAGTCATTCATTAGATTTCATTGAAAAGGGATTAAACAATTCCATAACTCACCAATACCCATAATACTTGGGTCACAGCCTGAGACATGATAAGCCACAATTCTGGCTAGTGGAGTGAGCTTGTGTTCTTTCACTGCGTCTTCACTTGCAATCACCACAGCGGCAGCACCATCAGATACACCCTGGAGATCAAGAAGAGAGCGTTGCATTTAGTAACAGAAGACTACATCTGTAGTAGAAGTAACAATAGTTGCACAATATTTATATTTAAATATATTTTACAGTGTTCCACAAACAGTGAAACTCTAAATGACACTGCCACAAGTCATAACTCTTTTAACTAATAATCGGATGTATATAGCTTCTTTTTGTTATGGAGTTTTCTATCCTTAGGTTACACAAGGTCACGTGTGGGCCTTGAGGTCCTCGGCAGTATTAGTTGTTTGGCTTTGGTTAAGAACAGTAGGTGCAGGTCTATCTCAACACTGTGGTGGCCAGGGTCAAAGAGACTTATTGCTGCCTTCTTAGACATAATAGATAGCTTACCGTTGACGTTCCAATCTGCATAAACAGACATCTGTGTCTCCAGACTAGAATATGTTGACAATAACACCTGCATGAATGTAAACATTCTCTTTGACTAATTCTGGGCGTATAGTATTTGCAGTGTTATCTTGGGGTTTAAAGTCTATCCACCAGGATGAGTTGGGCAGAATGTGAGACCGACTCAGACACTTCTGATGAACTTTAAGAGTGTCTCTAATTCTCCTTGATCAAGCGTCAATAAATAATACATCATAACACATCAGAGGCTCCTGAACACTTTCTTCCTTCCTGACCTCACCATTGACCTTTGACTTCAGCAATTTCTCCACAACACTTTTTATAGTCTGAAGTAAAATAGACCTCTTGCTTGATGCTCACAAAGATGATATAAGATATAAATGGATCACCACCTCAGGGGTAAACTCACGGAAGCGTTGGCAGCAGTAACAGTCCCTCCCTTCTTGAAGACAGGAGCCAGTTTGGCCATCTGTTCCACTGTGGTCTGTGGACGAGGGTGTTCATCCTGAGCCATGGGCACCTTTCCTTTCTTAGCTTTCACATCAATGGGAGCGATTTCTGCTGTGTAGTAACCTGCCTCGTGAGCTGCAAATAGAAAGATGTTATGATATAACTAAGAGTTTGATTTGAACAGCAAAGGTAACCTCTCAACTGTAAAAATGCTAGCCCTTCTTCTTAAAGACAATTCATTTCAATGTTATTATATGTAAAGAGAGAAAAGATTATAAAGGTAACAAAAAATGAAGTCCGTCTTACCTGCCTTCCACCTCTGTTGCGTCTGGTGTGCGTAGCTGTCACAGTCTTCCCGTGTGATCTGGTATTTCTCTGCCAGGTTTTCGGCTGTGATGCCCATTGGGATTTTGACATGCAGGTCGGTTAGACCTGCCCACAGGGTGTCCTCTAGCTGTCAAGTAGATGAGGAAAGATTTTATCTCTGTGTCAAAAGCTTCTGGAGTTTATTAACAAGCTGTCTTCACTCAATCACTCGGCTTCAAGTACAGTATTTGGACATTAACAAGAAAAAAGAAAAGCGAACCTTGAGATCGAATCCAAACTTTGTACCAAATCGTATGTTGCGTACAGCGTATGGGGCCTGGCTCATGCTCTCTGAGCCTCCACACAGGACCACCTCTGACTCCCTAAGGCAAATCTCCTACAAACACACAATGTAAAGACTTTAATATATTTTAACTTTGGAGCACCAAGACAAATGGTATACAGTGGTCACTTGTCACCTGTCAGCTCTTCACCTGTCTCTATCAAATAAAGCTTGAAAAGGCCAAAAAAATAAAAAAAATAAAATAAACACCTATCTTTATGAAGCTCATAATATTCAGTTTTTGTTGACATTGTCAGAAATGTGTAAATTCATTTCACCTTTAGTTAAAGGTGATGCCCTATTTACATATATGAGGGATGCAAATATTGTACAGGTGGATCAAATAAATTGGCCACTGAGTTTACAGCATTGTGGTTTTCATTTGTATTTCAGCCTTACTTGAGCACCGTTGATGATGGACTGGAAACCAGACCCACACAGTCTGTTCACAGTGAGAGCGGGCACTGGGATAGGAACACCACACCTCAAACCCACATGGCGAGCGATGTAGGGTGCATCAGCTGAGCTCTGAAATTAGGGGGGTAGATAAAGAGAAATAAAAATGTGAGGAACAAACCAAGGACATAAGTTAGCTCACACATGAGCATATTAAGTATTAAGTCACAATCTGTTAATTGTGGGTGTAGATCTGTGGGGTCTTACCTGCATGACATTTCCCATGATGACACTGTTTACAAGTTCCGGTGCTACGGCCCCTGCAGCGAGGGCGGCTTTGGCTGCATGCTCAGCTAAATCTGTTGCACTGTGATCCTTTAGCACGCCACCATAGGTACCAAACGGAGTGCGCTTGGCAGCTACAACAAATACACCTGCAGAGGAAATGACCATTTTAGTACAGCGACAACAGATCCAAACCACCCACCACTGAGTCACTGCATCAGGAGGTACTGGGTGGTACATTGTGCTGAGATGATAGATGCAGCCAGTGCACTGAGATGCAGAGGTTACAAATTCTGTATAAAAGGAGAGAGTAACATCAGACAGATCAAATGGACTGGGGGGTACAAGAGAAGCAACTACTCTTGGATTTACAATCCTCAAGGTAAAAAAGAAAAAGAAAAAAAAAAAACACCTCACTTTCAGGAATATTTCTCACACACAGGTATATGCAAACAATTCATGTTCAGGGATCATAGGCTTTCTGTGAAATTTGTAAAAGAAAAAAAAAAGAATTAGAAATTATTAAGATAATGAGCTGTATCAAAATCAAGGGTGTGGAGAATGTTTTTTATGGGGAAGTAAAAACTGTTGGTTAACATGTAAAAAAAACAAAATCAAGCGTTTGCTGCTACTGTAACAAACAAATAGTATCAGTTTACTGACCAACTAAAATGTAATGCAAATTGCTTCAATGATACACAGTGTTTCTTAATAAACAACTCACTGACTAACACATATTTAACAGGTATGACACTCTTAAAATACTGCGTTGATATAAGTTTGTAGTCAGACATTGAACTGTTGGTACTGTTGGTTATCTGGTACGTGTCAGGAAGCATCACATGGTGCCCTGACCTGCCTTTATATTTGCACTGAGCTCATTTTGGCTGTAACCTTAGTTGTAACACCTGACTTGTACTTCAGGGTTGTGTTTAGTGTCGTCTAGTTATATGTCTAATTTTTAAAACTTTATATGTGGATGGAGTATTAAAATACAGAGTAGACCAAAAAACTGAACGCGTAAAGAGCAAAAACTTATCAGTGCACTGCATAAAACTCCAATTTATACTAATTTCTACTCCACTAAATGTCCGAGGGGATTAACTGCACTTATCACACTCTATAATAAATCACTGCGTAATGCAGATTTTGCCTTTGATACGTTTTACTGATCATTTTTAACTTTAAATTCTTGTTTGTTTGTTTTTTTTGTTTTTTTGTTTTTTACACACGTGGTGTTTATATTAACTCTACTACTACTAATTAAATAATAATATTATTATATGTCACAATTTTGCACCTGAATCAGCGGGTAAGGTGGGGGTGTAACCGAAAAACCACCTGGTCACCTTTCACCTATATTTTCAGTTACGTTGTTAATAGTTTCAAAAACTTTCCTGATGTTCATGCGCACATACACAGGAGTTTACAGTTATAACATTTATTTTAGTCACTGATAACACCACACTGCAACATAAAGAGGAAAGCTGTAACATTAGCACGTTGCACAGCTGCACAGCTGCATTTCATGCACTGAGGTGAAAAGTGTTTGTTTACCTCTGAGAAGCGCCATGATGCCGATTCAACAAACAACCAATGTCAGGATGAAAACCTTTCTGATATCTGGTTCAGACGTCTGAATCAGCCCGTGGTGAGACACAACTGCGACCTTTCCTCTAAATAACACCACCGGTAACTTTGCACTCGTCATGTACGATTCGACAGAAATATAAAAAATACATTGAAACGTAAAAGTTAATTATTAAATCGCCTAAACGCCATGAATATCTCATATAATTTAAATGATTCGTTGTTTCTTTTATGTGTTTTATATTTAAACGTTTATTTAATTCTTTCACGTAAACAAAAAAGCTCGAAAGTGCGACCGTGAAACTGTGAGCGAGCCCATACGTCATGACGTCATCACGTCTGTTCTTGTCAGCGGACGTGAGATGTAGCTACATGTGAGCGTTTCTGTTGTACTGACCCCCGAGTATGAGTTTAAAGTGAGACAGCACACTGTGGAAACATGGCTGTGGCTTTGTCGCGCTGTCTCTGCAGGGTTTTAACCCGACAGGCCGCTCCGTCAAGGTGAGTGTTTGTAGTGCGATGTGAGCAGTCTCATAAGGTGTTAGCTGTCTGGAGCTAACGCGGCTAAGGTTATTCACTGCATGAATGAATCAGGTCAGAGGCTGACAGACACTGCCGGGGTCCACAGACCGCTCCACGGCAGCATGTTTTAATCTCGTTGTTGTGTGTTGTTTTGCAGCTTCCTGTTGGGAGGTCATCACCATGCTGTACAGAGTCCTTGGTTTGCACCAGTGATGACACTGAAGACATCAGCTCCACTCAGGTATGATCAAGGCTACTGCTCCAAGGACCCAGAAACACAGGGGCTTCAGAAGCTGAAGTTCATTACATGACGTGTGTGTAGATAAGATGAGTAGTTTTTGTTTGGGAATGTGCACTACTAAAACACAGCATTATGTATTTCTATCTATCTATTATCCTGATTTTAACTGCTAATCAGATTTTGTTTGTTTGTTTGTTTATCAATTAATACTCAAAATTCTCCAAGAACCAAGGTGACCTCTGTAAAATGAACATTGTTTTACATTATTAGTCATTTTAGCTGACGCTTTTATCCAAAGCAACTTACAGGGAGCAATTTGGGGTTCATCTTGCCCAAGGACACTTCAACATGCACACTGGAGGAGCCGGGGATCGAACCACCAATCATCTGATTAGATAGATAAATTACCCAAATAGTTGATTAAGAAGAGTTTCTTTATGATTTCCCAATGGGTTTATATCCCACACAGGGTTTATAGACATGCAGATGTGGAGTGATGGGAGTCCACACATTTCCCCCATTTCCCAAGCCAAGTTGCTACAGACTGAGCTACTCCCCAGTTTGACAAACGAAGTGGCACGGTCAATAACGGGGTTTTAAGTTTTATTTCAGCACTGGTTGGTTTCTGGATCTCTGTGCACTACACTTAATCTGTCTTAATCAATCCATTTCAAAATATATATTGTGTTTGAATAAACTATACTTTGTTTTTAAGAGCGGAGCCCAAAAAAAAGAAGAAAGTGGACCCAAGAAGGGAGCAAGTAGTAAGAGACAGGCTGAAAAAAAAGCTGAAGAAGCTGGAGAAGGTTCCACCTGAGCTTATCCCAATAGAGGACCTCGTTATTCCAACCAAATGCTTGGACGAGACAAGGTACAGTGACTTGTGTTGTGGCATTGTTAATCTATCTGCAGTGCTGGGTGTGGTAACGTACATAAAAAACAAGGCAGAAGTCATTCAATATTTTTCCTATTGTCAACAAATGCATTTGAGACAAAAAAAAAATATGTTCTCACTCCTCAGCTGTAGCACTTACAGGAAGCAGTGTCAAACTTCTGTTGCACCAAGGGGAGCAATTTAAATAATACAAGGAGAAAATTTTACTTTTTTTGCTCACTGGATCTGTGGTTAATCCTGTTACATAACCATCTTAAAATCAGTTGCTTGTGATGTATATAAATCAGTTTCTTGAGTAATTCCTGTACCTTTTGTTCTTTCTTTGCTATTGTGATGCTTGCAAACTCTGAAATGATATAAATTTGTGTTATAATATTCTCTTACAAAGGGAACGCTCTGCACCAAGGCTGCCATTTGAAGAAACTGAGGGTCGAGCCCTGCTGCTTAAGGAATGGAGTCGATACAAACAGGTCACTGCTTACCTGTCACACCTCCATCAATTAAGCTTTTATATAGAGTGTTGCTTCTGACCCCTGCTATCCCTCGTATGCACTTAGAGGACTATATTTGATGTACTCGCCTGTCTTTGCTCTTGCAGGAACAGCACATGGCTGAAGTGCAAGCTGTTGAACTTGCTCTAGATGCACAGAGGGAGGCCCTGGAAGAGCTTAAGTTAGAGTCTGAGGAGCTGTACCAGGCAGCACTGAAACCAGATCCCCTTCTGTTTCCCTTCACTCATAAAGGTCCGACCTACACACCACCAAAGACCGACTATGAAGCTCCTGATGGGAAATACAATGACATCACAAAAGTTTACACACAGTGATGGACAGGGAATGGTGGTGGATGGAGCCTGTGTGTATTGTCATTTATATAGTGTGTATCCTTGTTTGTACATTAATATCAATCAATAGGCCAAGACGCAGCCTTTTAACAGCGTCAAGTGTAGGTGTGTATTTTCTTTTACTTTCATGAATTATACAGTCACCTGAGTTGTTTCTGTATCAAAGGCAACTATATTCATGAAAATTATTTGTTTTTCACCCACATTCACATCAATGTATAAAACAAGAAAACAGAAAATAAAAATACTTTTTTTTACTGAACCAATTTTATTTAAAATAATTTAAGATTTTGTTATTTTAAGGGTAAAGCAATAATTACATAAAGAATAAAACTGTTAAAGTTTAACTCTGTATGGGTTCATAATGCATTAATAACATTCATCACAGAGAAACATTAAGGATATTTACCTGATAATTCATATGGTGTCACTCGGACCTGTCCTGACCTCTCCTGTTTGATACCAACAAAATCTCTGTACGGTACATTGTAGTGCAGCATCAACCAATCAAAACGATGCACCACAGATCATTCATTACTTTAATGGAAGATATGAAATGTTGAAATTGTATAATTTGTCCCAATATTGCCATTTCCTTGCACTAAACAAGGCAATTGCTATTTAAACTCATTTACAGTGAGCCTGTAAGTACAGTCAGCCTCTGTGCTTCAATTTACACAAGTTTGGAGAGTTAATTATTTATGATCGGCAAAAAGCAACACTGTCTTTGCAAAAATCATATTGTACTTCACCACTAGGCCACTAGATGTTGCCATCACTGTTGTATCTGTTTTCATTCAGCAGCTCACTTAATACAACATGAGATGACAATCAGTGAGGACCAGTCCCTCCAGCATGTGGCTCTAAATCATATCGTTTAAGTCCATTAAGTCAGAAGAATCTTGAGTCTTCACTTTGGCCACAGCAGAGACAGCGTATCAGTGACGGTTCAGGAATCCTGAGGCTTATCCTCATTCAGGGGCATGTACCAGTCACTGGGTGGGTCTTTCCTCAGTTGCCACACTGGGGTGAACTTTCTCTGCTCTGCCACTCTGCCCCTTTCACTCGCCTGCAAGGCTTCCTGCAATACAGATAGATTATAAAATGGCTGATTTAACTTTGAAGATATCCTTTCTGTTTACAAGTATTATAACACATCTGGACACCGTGGATACTGTCAAAAAGATCACAGGTTTATGTCTTTAAACAATATGACGTCCTGCAGCAGTACCTTGGCCTCGGCACTTCTGTGTTTCTCCCACTCTTTGCAGTTATGGTAGTCCTCCTTCCACTGCTGGCAGGACGGTGAGGTGCCATAAGTGTAATACTGGTGAAAACGATTCCACAAGCTTTTGCAATGTCTGAATTCACTCCAATAGTAATCACAGGGCCGGGGTGTCTGTACAGAGGACAGAAAGGCAGGATTCATTACCAGGTAAACGTGTACAATTTATATTCTGGCTCCGTTCTGTTGTGTTTCTGGTGACACCACTTCCACTTCCCTGCAGCAACGTAAGAACATATCAACCTGGAGAGTGTAAATTGTGTGGTGAGGTTTTTGCTTCAGTGAGAAACTGAAATTCAAACCTCAATCAAGACTGCTCGACTTAATTAACTAAGACCTGATGATAAACAAGAGAGACAGGATTAAATAAAAGTAGAAATGGAAAAAATAATATTGAACATAACACATAACCTGTGCAAATAAATTAAGCCCGCACAATGAAATTAAACGTGCAATTATTTTTACAAATACAAAAAAAGGTAGAAAAGTAGAAAGAAAGAGGCTGGGTTTTAGAAATGTGAATTATTTCACAATTCATAATGTTTTATTTATTGTTTACAGCTGTATTAGACTAAATTGAATTGTATTAGATTAGATGACTAATATTAGTAACAGTGTTAATATTTTGTGTTAATTACTTTAAAAAGAAAGAAAACAAACATTTGTCTGACAGCACCTCCCCGAGGTCACTGTGTTTTAGATGTTTTCTCAGTGGCTGATCTGTCACTTATCTATTTTAACATGTTGTCTTTAAGTTTGACTATCCAGCTGATATGAAATCATGAATCGGATCAAAATAACTGAGGGTTTCATTTTAAAACATGCTGCTCTGACTGACACTGAGGTTAACGCTACTTCGGCAATTTAGCATCGATAGCTAATCACCTTGTGAACTATTGTCTTAGCTTTCACACTCTTTCACTCTTTAACAGGACTATAAAGACCAACGCAGATTAAAATAAGTCAGTACATTATGCCATGGACGTAATTCATAATATATTCATTGATAAATTACCCTCCACAGCTTTTCTTCCGAGCGGTCCATTGCTAGCGGCGCTAAGTACTTCCGGTTCGTTATCACTTCACAATAAAAGCGCTACCAGACAATTTCCCAGAACTTACTTTGAAAAGGACAAAAACACCTCTGAACAGAAAACATCAAATAAATAAAAAAAATCATTGAACATGAGCACACTAACTAAACATCCCATAATTGTGACCAGTTTATTTAAAGCTACTCTTGAGTCAAGTACCTGTTTTAGACAAATGTGGACATTTCTTCTTGGCTTTTCCTTTTTTACCTTGTTTCCTTCCATAGTTTGTTATCCATGCCATGAGACTTTGTCACTAAACCACAAACTATCCACCTTTTCCAACATAAATGTGTCCAAGTGAGTCAAGAAAATGCCACAGATACAGAGACGTCCTATTATATTTCAGTCTCATTTGGTAGTTAATATACATGCTGAGACGTTACATAAATAATACAAGTAACTAATTTCAAAACACAGTCCTTTATTTATCTATAAATAAACCAGGAAAAAAGGAAAAACACTTGCAAATTATTCTTGTAACTCAGGAAAAAAAAGCCTCAAACATAAAATTAAATCTTTATAATTAAGAACAAAGTAAAAGAGATATTATTGCTCCCATTTTATCATAAGAATGGGACTGAATAACAGCATATTTAAAGTGAAATGCAAAAATTCAACATTTATGGAAAAAAGGGGGGAATATGCTCTAAGTCAAAAGTAATTCAAATCTGACATCATTACAACAGTACTTGTGTTGGTGGTGTGGTGATATAATTTAATATGCCTGGCTCAAATCAGTCACCCTGGACTTGGAAACTACAACTGACAGCATTTTATGCAGCTCCACTTCTGTTGAGCAAATTAATCCTGTCAATTTTAATTACATTTAATCCCAACTCAACAGCAAAACTCTCATTTCAAATGAAACAGAGAGATAAAACCCCTGAAGGCCAGTTTGTACTTTGCTGTTGAAGGTGACAATAGACGCGATGAGTCTGTGCACATTAGCCAGTCTCTTTATTTCAAATCCTTCAAGGCTTTCTGCCCTTCTTGCGTAGTGATTGTCCTTCCCCAGAGAAGGCGATGAATCTGTTCAAGGCGTCATCCTAAGAGGATCAAAAAGAGATTTTAAAATAGTGAATATTATAGTGTGAGTGCTATATGTGTGCTGAAATACTGTAGATACAGCCTGGTTAAATATTCACAAATGTATGATAAAATCCTTTCATCATTTCTTACATCTTCTGCAAATTTCCTGGGCACAGGCCTCGAGTTTCTGATGAAGGTGATCCTGCCAACTTTGAAGTCATAGTTGGGAATGCCTCTGTGTGATGAGATATTAGAGATTAAAATGAGGAATTCACACTGAAAACTAAACACTGTTAAAATAATTCAATTCTCAGCGATGGATGGTAAAATTGAGACTGAATAGGAGCCACTATGGGTCCCCACACATTGTGGAATTTGTGAACTGATGTATTACATCGCCAAACGGTGTAAAGACAATATTCTTACACATTCTTGCTGTCAGACGCTGCAAGCAAAAGTCAGTCTACTGTTACATCTGTCCTGTGACCTCATAACAAGATGACATTAGGCAGACAGTTTAACATCTGGAGACACCCAGAGATGAAAATTAGAAGGCTGTTTCTGAGACCGACCATGGACCTTGGCTGCATGTCATTCCCTATCTCTCTACTGTCTGCTGACTAATAAAGGCATCAAACAACAATAGGAAATCTTAGAAGAGGGAACATATAATGTTGCAGAGTTATTATGCTGAATAGTTCAAAGACTGTGTTACAGTATTTCACCGTTAGGCCACTTCATGTCTACATCTATCAAATACTGAACATCTTTTCACCTTTTGATGTCACTTGGGCAAAGAGGGGCAGGGCTGGGCTCAATCCCTTTTGTTTTACCATCCAAACGATTGCCAGAGCCAGTGAAGGCCTGAGGATAAGAAACAGATTAGATTAGATTGGATTGGATTATCACAGTTATTAGTAGTCCTGAAGATATTTATTTAGTTGTAACCAAAAGCATTGTCTACTTACTCTGAATCCCATGTCCATGTCAGCGTAACTGCTGGGATCTCCTTCTTCCTCCTGTGAAGAAATGTGTTTTCTGTGTTTATCATGTTTTAAGTGTTCAGAGCACAAAATGTACATTTAGGATTGGGTTCTTACTGTTGGTTCTTCCTGGTGCGGAGGTCGTCGTTCAGGCTCTTTGTAACCCAACGGAGCATCAAAATCCACCTAAGAAAGAGAGTTGGAAAACATTTAGAGTAGAGAGCACAACAGAATAATTCACCATTGTTTATGATAATATAGAGGGTCTTACATTCATATCACACTCGATGATGGATACCGCCTTATCCGGCTTGGTCTCCATTACTCGCAGTTCATATATCTGAAAGAAATACACAGATTAGCAGTGGCATTCAGTAAAACAAATGAAGACAAAAACATACTCACATATTAGTCCAATTTGAATAAATTGATTTACCTTTTCATTGTAGTTGATAGCTATGACATCACCAGTCGTCAAGCAGGCAAAGTTTCTCAATGCATTCTCCAGTCTGTGACAACGGAGAAACTTAATTAATCTTTTTAGTTAAACACAAAATGTGAAAAGTCAATTTAATGTCCCTGATATGTCTTACACTGCCTTGGGGTTTGTAATGTCCAGGAAATCTGGGCTCTGCGGCTGGAACTTTGAGTAAGTCGCCACCATGAGGTTAACACTTTCCACTTGGACCAGACCACCTTCCTCCAGCAGGAGATTCTGCATCATCTGCAGCAAACAAGATAAAGTAAACATCAGTACTGCCTTGACTGATACTCACAAAGTGGCTTTAAAAGCAGAGAACATATCAGACAATAAGAAACCTGTAGTTAGATTTCATCTTGTTTTTGTCCTCTCTTTTGTTTTTTATTCACTACATTTTCATTTTACATTATCTACTTTGCCACTGGGTGACAGCACACAGTTCAATCTCAAAGACACTGACATTACACATGTTAATGTTTCTCACCCAGTGTGGCAGGTAGCAGATTCCCTCATCGGCCACAAACTCCAGAACACCACAGTGGGTCATTCTGTCTGAGTTCTTGTTCGTCAGCTTGAACAGCATTGGATAGGTGATATTAAGCCTGCCTGTAGGAGGGAAAGGAGAAGAAAGGTAATAATCATAGAAGGCTCTGTCAGGGTGTTTATAATGAAGAGGTGCTTAATTTGACTTCCACTTACTGAGCTGGTCGAGAGCTGAAGGCGGCATTATTACTGGGGGGAAAAAGAGACAACAAACAAGATCATGTTAACACCTTCCCTGACAGTTTAAAGTTTGCAAACACATTTTAACAATTTTTGACTTTTCCCTTTTATTATTAATAAACAACATGCACTTGTATACTCTATTTAGATGGCTATAGTATGACCTATTGATTACATCTGAGAGGTGAAAGGCAGAAAGCATGTTTTGAGCATAGCCAATGTTGAGCAAGCAATTCAGATGAAAACAGAAGTTAAGGGATGTAATAGTGTCTATGCATTTTTAGTATTAGACTTAACCTTCCTGAGCATCTGTCTTTAATAAAGAACTGTTGAATTTAAGGTTGTCACGATAACAGAATTTCAAACTTTAATACAATGAGTATCCAATAAAAAAATAAAAACATATTTTGTTACCACGGCAAAAAGTCCTAGACACACAAAATATCATATTTTTGTTTGTTTGATTAACAACCTGCACAGAGTGCTGGTACAGGAAAAGTCACTGAACACATACATTAATAGTATTTAACATTATTATTGGTATTCAATCATTTTCTTCCTTGTCGCATGATCTCTGCAGCCTTGGGTTGAAAGTCTGATTGGCTACAGCACGTTCAATACAACCGATAGTATTGTATCATTCCAAACATGTGGTATCAAAAGAGCATCAAAATACTGATACGTTCGTCAACCTTAAATTTAATTAATTATTACTTGAGAGTTTACCAGTTTGGTTAGAGATATGTGACTTCACAACAAAAAAAAGCAAAACCACCATTATTCTGGGAAATTACAGAACAACACTGGCTCAGTTTCAGTCTCAAAACAACATCAAGAAATGTGACCTGAGTGGGTTAGGTTATCTAGAAATGCAAAAGAGCTTGAACTGACAAACCTCTGTCAAACCTAGAGTCTATAGCTTACATAACAAAAGACAAAAGCTCTACAGGAGTCACGTTAAAAACAAGAGTAAACAACCATGTTCAAGTTTCCAGTGACTTCACAATCAATCTGTACTTTAGCTGCCTTTTTCCTTCTTCTGCCAAAACAGATCATGATTTATCTGAAGGCACACTAGCATTTTGTTTTTATGACAGCGATATTTACTTTTGCCTCCTTTCTCCACGTCGGACCGATCGTTGGGACCTGCCAGCATCGACACCGAGTAGCAGCGGTACTGAGTGGAGAACCGGTTCTGAAATCCCCGGGGCATCTGGTGGTCGTATACGTGGAAGGAAAACTGTGGGAAAACAACAAAACAACAACATATTATTAATGAAACACACGTGTTCAAGACATTTCCGCTGAGTCGCTGACATTTGTTTCCATCATGACAGCGCAGCTTTCTGCCGTGTTGTTGTTAGCCGCTCGCTAGCTTTAAGAGGAGTAACACCTGATCAGATTAATCTGTGTCGTCAGCGCTGGACACACAGTCAGAGTCACACTCACCATGTCGACAGTTCAGATATTTAGTCGTCAAACGACTCAAATCAAAATGTCTGTTTCTGTTTTCTTATCGGTAAATAAAACGAGCCGCTGAGTTTCCACTGTTGTCTTCCGCTTCTTCCGGAAGTGTATGAACCGTCTGTAGGAAGTGACGACACAACAGAAGTTAGCCAATCACAGCAGTCAGGTGAAATAAACATTTTATAAATATAAATATATAATAAACATTTTTATGTTTACATACATATTTATTTTATTTTATATATATATATATATATTTATATTTTAACTTTAATCACATACATAAATATTCACATTTCCCATTTTTGATGACATTTAACAGTATTAAAGTGTGTTAAGTGTTTAACAGTTGTTATTGTTATTATTACTGTTATAACTTATGTTGTTTCATTAAGATTTCTTTTTGCCTACTTAGTGTGTTTTTTATTCTTATAACAATTTTACCCTTACAGAAATACATTTCACCATGATTGTGCCTGTATGATTATATAAGAAATGAGGTAGAACCATGGGTGTATTATGAGCTTTTCTTGCAGTAAAGCAATAAAAGATGCAACAAAGTCTGAGACATCCTGAGACTTTTAGTACCTTGCATGAATCATACTAAAAAAAAACAGCTAATAGCATTTGACATCTCTCTACAAGGTCCATTTACTAGTGTTAAGGCACTTTCAGTCACTAAATAGACTGTGTGGTGAGTCTGTTTTGTCAACTGCTGTTTCCAAAGGCAGGAATTAACTTCTCAACTTTTAAGACAACATGTCTGTGACGTCGTTGAAGGGGTCAGTGCTCAAAGCGACCTCCATCTGCTGAGGGAGATCATGTGAAACAGCTGCTAAACAAGACAGCTACTTAATGGACCATGTGGCATGCCATCTTATCACTAGTCTGCTCAGTTAATGTTCACAACATTCTGTTAAACAATTGATGTTTCCATGCCCTAGCTGAGTTTTTTCTGTGTTAATGTGAATAATACTCCTCATACTAAATACTAAACTTACTTTACTTTCAGTGGAGCTGCCCTTTAATATTTATCAAACACAGTCTACATACAGCAGGAATAAATGACACACCAGCCTTATTCAGAGCCACACAGTTTTAATGAGTCTTATGAAGACCAAATCGAACATACATGGCTGACACCAGCACACTGATAACAAGTTAAAAGTTATTATAGAGCACTGGTTGAAATAACTTTTGGCCGAAATATACACGTCATAGATACAGCTTATAAAATACAAAAACTCAGAAAAGGCAGTGTTGTGGCATTGAAGATGTCCTCTGAGAGGACATTTTTAAAATTAGCAGGTCTGAAGAAGCCCCCTGATGGTGAAGAAGGAAGGTGTAGGTGAACACAGGTCTCAGTTTTCTTCATATCGGAGGCCAACTTTTGGCTACTTCTTGATGCAGTGCTTGGGGTAACCACTGACAGTATGCAGACAGCAGGACTGTAAGAGGAGAAAATACAAGATAAAACAACAAGAATAAATGACAAGATGGTAAATCAAATCAGACCAAGGCATTGAAATGCTAAGCACATTAAACACTCACATTTCTCTTCAGTTTTCCAGACAGAGAGGAGAGCATCTCTGCAGTCAACATGCTTCGACACTAGTACTCCAAGCAAAGCCTCCGTCCTCGGCTGCAGCCTAAAGTGGCAAAAGACACGATCGTAAGTTCTTCCTTAAAACAATTCGATTTGTTGATTGACAAGAAGAAAGAAGGTAGAGCAACTTACTTTGCCCATGTTTTGATCATGATGGAGGGGTTTGAGAGAAGGTGGGTGACATGTTTCTTTAGTTTAGGACAAACCTGTGAACAAGAAGGCAAACATTACTACACAAGAACAAAGTGTTCCCATCAGGTTTGGTCGGAGGCTGTCTTCATTTGTCCAGCTTGTTTGTGATATGTTTGAATTTCAGATTCAGATGTTTTTATGATCTTTTTAAAAGTGTATATTACATATTTAAGAATTTAAACTTTTGAATTTTCTAATATGATTTATAATGGTCATCATTACACATAATGTTTGTCTAGTATATGTTTTATTTTTAAATCATTTTATTGGATATAGTGGTGATGGTGTAACTGTTGTTTTCACTATATGGAGTGTTACATGTAAATGTTTATTAAATATACTGTTTTTGTCATGGTAACAGCTACAAAACAACAAAAGGGAGGAGGGAACCATTATTAAGGTTACCAACACTTAATAATATCTGATTTATTCTGTAACAGATTGAAGAGAATGATCAGGTTCAAGCTTTAATGACCATATGAAATTTGAGTGAAGTCTTCAGGTTTTGCTGCAGTACCTGTCCTTCAAGTAGAAACCTGGCAAACAGTTTGTACCGGTCCAGGCCGTCTGGATATTCCATCTCGACTGCTGGCAGCTGCCAACCTACACGGACTGCAGGAGACACGCCGCGATTACATGTTTGCAGAGACACCATCATTACACAAATGTTTGTAGAGACACCTTTCAGAACATGGTTACGGTGTTCGCCTTAGAAAACTTACAGAAGGTGCTTGAACGATGACATCTGACGGTGCCAGTGGATGAACACAACCACGGTGACGGGGACTCCAGAGGGGAGCTGAAATGACAGTACTGAGGCAGAAGCTGGGGAACCCACTCTGCTTCTACTGCTGACAAACCTGACAGGCAGAAAGGAAGACACAAAGTCACTAGGGTTAGTGCAGCTCCTGTCTAAACAACTAACTTTTTGATATCCTCGGTATGTTTGACTAACATTTCTTCAACTTTGTGTTTGTCTAACCAAACTGAGCAATTATGGAAAAGAGTCACATCATGTACATTAAGATAAAGTCACATTTTCTTTTTAATGTAAACTTGAACACATAAAGCTGTCCCTGTGATTGGTATGTCTCAGCTGCATCGGGCGTCTTCACAAAGCTCATTTACCTTTCATGTACATCTTGGTGGTTTCCATGATCTCCTGGTAGACAACAAACTCTGGCAGCGTTTTGAACAGTGCAGAGGAGGGATGAATGAACACCGGCTCATCCATTAGAGGTGTCTGTGGACAAAAGCAGATAAAGGTGAGGAGGTGAACGAGAGGGAGAAGTCTCTTCTGAATCACAATAGCAGTCCTCAGAGCAACATGCCTTGTATCCATTCTTCCATTTCGGGTCCAGTATATCTTCTGCCTGTACACGCCTTGCAAGGTGGTCTCCTAGTCCGGCCAGAACAATCTGCCGCAAACAAAACACCTGGTGCTCTGTCGGTGGAGTCATCTTGGGATTCACAAACGCTCCCACCTCTGGACACACTGCGTTCACTGGGATGAGAGAACACAAATGATTTTCTGTTTTGTTTCTGCAGCACATTATATTTGAGCTTTTCTGTGTGTGTTTGTGTGTACCTGCGTTGGTCAGTTGTCCTCTGAGCCTCCTGATCTCCACCATGGCTTTATACCTCAGACCGTTCTCCTCACAAAATTTAGGAGTGCAACCAGCGAATTCACAAGCACCAACAGCACCTGTGGTCACATGTAGCAATAAATATAGTACAACTTTCATTTTCATATGTCACTAAAATTCCACCCTGCACCTGTAAAGTGTCAAAATTGTTACAGCTGTAGGCTTTTAGGGCACCATAGTCAACCCCTCCACAACAAAGTCTCAATTAGACCCTTCAAATAAAGTGCCTCTTGTATCATGCTGAATCCTGGAAGAAAATGATGCTTTTGAAGCCAAATCATGGGACCTTTAAAGGTCAACATATCCAGTTGGTTCCAGTCTATAGTACAATACTGTTCAGTACTGTAACCTGAACAAAATGTAAGCTTACCCAGCATGACCATGAGGTCCCCCAGCAGGAGTGATGCTCCTTGCCCAGCCCACAACCTCCTCATTTGGGTCAGTCGAGCTCGACGCTGGGTGAGCTTGGAGCTCTCATCTTCACTTCCTGCAGGTCTGAGGAGAAACAAAAAAAGTGTTACAAGTATAAAAACATTTTAAAAACCATCAAGCATGCAGACCACTAAGCTTTCTGTCTTTATTCATTCAGCTTTCATATTTGCATTACTTCTGTGTCTCAACAAGTAAGGCCTTGTCAGTCATTTGACTTAAAATATTATTTACTTGGGTAATTTCCAATACATTAGACACATAACTGTTTAATCCATAACTATTTATTTTTATTTGTTTTGTCCTTATTATCTTTTAAATGCAATCTGATGCTTCTTAGTGTCTTATCTTAATGTATTTCTGTTTTTAATGTATTTCTATGCCCCTTTATAACTTTAAATTGCCTTATGTCTAAATTGTGCCGTATAAACAGACAATGCCTTGGCTTTGGAGTTTTTAATATGTTTATACATATCACATATCATTAGAGCAAACACGTCCTCACCTGTCAAGGTCTTCGAAGATCTCCCGGACTGTCATGGCTGCGACCACAGCAATGACGTACGGAAGGCAATCCTGCTGCTTGCCGAGAGCTAACATCTTAGCATAACGTGGTGCCACAGGGAATGAGGCCATAGCTCTGCCCAGAGGGGTGATGGGACAGCTCAGCCTTGCTCGCTCTATATCTTTCACCCTTATAAGAAAAAAATCAGTTTACAGGTGTGGACACGTGATAGAATGAATAATTAGGATAATTTGTTTGTTTTTTTAAATATAAAATACTGATATACTCTCAAATGTCCGCATAAAAATCTTATGATTAACATAATATTTATAAGACTGTATAAGCAGAAACAAATCTCCCTCAACACTATTCAACTGTTCAAATAAATAGTAAATAGTAGTTAGTGACATATTCAGCCAGAGATCAAGTCAAAGCAAGTGAAGAGAGAGAAACCCTTTGTCAGACAGTCAGTTACCTTCCAGTTCGAGGCGGCTCTTTCAGAGCTCCCAACGAGACTAACAACTGCTCTGCTGCAACAAGAGCCTCAGCAGAGGGCGATGTGGGAAAGGGAAAATTGACCACCTGCAAAAACATGAAATATAAAGCAGTTTTTATGATAAGACCATTTTTTTCTCTTGTGCAGAAGAATGAGACTCAGAAGCCGACTGTTTATGTTGAGTTGTTCATTTTCTACTGACCTTGTCTATGTTGAGGTCTTTCATCTGTAAAACCAAGTCTTCCACAGGCCGGCGAGTGATCTCTGCCTCTGAGAACAAACTGAAGTCTCCAAATACTGCAGATGAGTACAATCTGCAGAAACGTCATAGAAACATAGGAATAAGCATGCGTAAATATAATGAAAACAACCATATAATTGCATTGTCACACAGTTTCACAGTGCTGACCTGTAGCAGTGTCCTGGCTCTGTTCGTCCCGCTCTACCTGCCCTCTGATTGGCTGAGGCCTGTGAGGTCCATGTGACCTTGAAGGACGACACTCCAGTCACTCGGTCGTAGAAACGTTTCTTAACTCGACCGCAGTCCACCACGTACTTAATGCCAGGGATGGTTAGAGACGTTTCGGCCACATTGGTGGCTACGACACACAGCCGAGTTCCAGGTGGAGGAGGCCTGAACACCTGCGGTCAAGACACATGTACAAGATATCATAGTTGAAATTAATTTACTATATTGTACTGCCTCAAATATTTATTTTCTTCTCTTTTTAGAACAGAATCTATTACAACAGATTTATTGTGTGCTAGTAAGTAATAAAACAGCCCTACTTCTTCTCCATCACGTTTTAAGATATTAGTCTCACCTTAGCCTGCTGCTCTGGAGCCAGCAGAGAGTACAGAGGAAGAACGTAGAGAGGAATTGAGGGATCAGCCTTCTCCTCTATAAAGACAAAACACAGAGTAGAATTAGTAAAGCTCATCTGAAATATATCCGGCTGTATTGGGGAGAAATATTAATTTGGATGAGCTTGCCTCCATTGGCAGGATCGTCTCCAATTTCCAGGTCAGAGCCGTCATCCTCCTCATCTCCGATCCCGGCCTCTCTGTCCTCGTCACCTTCGTCCACCGGGAGGGCAGAGTAGTTATCCAGGTCGATTCGAGGTAGAGACTGGAAACAGAGATAACACACTTAAAATGTGTACACAAGAAATATCTGTGGAGGAGGGAGGTGGTTTTACATCACAAAAAAGGAGCATTTTACTAAAAGTAGACTTACGACAGTTTTCTTCTGTTTGGCCTTCTTAAACTTCCTCATTGCCTCTGAGGTGTCTGCTTCCTCGTCTTCACCTGAACACAAACATTTGTAAATATACAAAAACATACTCTCTGCTCAGAGTGTGCTCAGAGGCAAAAAGGTGTGTGTACACTCACCAGTCGTTGTGTTACCCTTCCTGAAGGGGAAAGCTTTTCTCAGTCTTCTGCACAGACTGTGAACCTCTGCCTGACCGGTCAGAAATACCAGGATACCACCTGAATGACAGAGACAAGCAACCACAGTTTAAATTATTTGATTCTTAAAAAGTACAAATCTGAGAAATGTGTGGTGCAGCACCTGGAGGCAGCATCCTGTGGATTTTGCAGGTTTTCTGGAAAACTTCTCCGGTGTAATCTTCCAGCGGGGTGCGTTTGTTGAAATGTATAGTGACCGGGAACTGCCGAGCATCCACCTTGATGACAGGTGGAGGTGTCCGAAACAGCTTTGTGTTGTCCGTGAAGTCCTCCACTCGCAGAGTAGCTGACATGACCAGAAGCTTCATCGGCATACCTTTCTGCAGAGATGAGTAGAGTGGTTAAAATCAAACACAGTGCAAGACAATGTCATACATGCTGTCTGTAATTCCCCAAAATCCTGAAACGCAGCAGAGTCTCTTACCTTGTTTCTGAGCGGGACGATGCGAGACAACAGTCCGATGAGGATGTCTGTGTACACGCTCCTTTCGTGAGCCTCATCTATGATGATCGCACTGTATCTCTGGAGCAGGAAATCCTATGAGACGAGACAGAGAGAGTGAAAAACAGAAACATCAAGGTGATTAAAGGCTCATACTGAGATGTTTCTAGTTTCAAGGTAACATTAAATCATGTTTGCTATATTTTATTACATGACTCAATGGAGAGTAAAGATGATACCTTCTGAATCTCCTTCAGTAGAACACCGTCTGTCATGAACTTGATCTTGGTATCGCTGGTCACATTCCCTTCATATCGAATCTGGTATGACACCACCCTAAACACACACAGACATGTAACAAGTGCTTATAAAATCAATCAGCGGAATATGTCTCTATACTTTGAATATCTACTGTGAGTGAATATTTCTTACTGTGTGGGCAGGTTCATCTCTTTGGCCACTCTGTGGGACATGCTGACAGCTGCGACTCTTCTCGGCTCTGTGATACCTATTATTCCACTGCCACTGCAGGAAGAAATCCAGACAAGATGACGGTAACCGCATGATATCATACATGAATATGTATCCATCCGCATGTAAGCCCTATCTTAAGGTAAAAAGCCAGTGAAAAGGACAGCAGCATAAAGAGGACAACCTACCTGGCGTAGCCAGCTTCATACAAAAACTGAGGCACTTGAGTTGTCTTTCCACTTCCTGTCTCTCCACAAATGACGACACAGGGATTTTCCCTCACTGCCTCCATGATGACCTGCTCCTCTGCCAGCACCGGCAGCTTCAGACGAGCCTCCTACAGCGATAGATTTGAAGAATAAAAGCAAACTCAAAAAACACACCTATGTGAATGTAATAAGTGGTTTCACACACACACACCTGTATTTCTGGTGATCTGTCAACAGGAACAAAGACAGCCGGCTCTGACGGCGTCTTGTTTTGGATTTTCTCTGGATCTGAAATCTTCTTCTCATTCTGTCCATCTTGTTCTGTTTTGTTTTGTTCTCCCTTCACTTCCTGTTTGTCCTCCAGACAGGGAGAGATGGTTTCCTTGGATTCGATCATCTCTGTGGTCTCATTAGTTTCTTCATCCTTCTCCTCTTCCTCATCAGACGAGGTGTCCAGATCACTACTTTCTTCTGCCTTTTGTTCCTCTTCTTCTTCATCCTCTTTCCATTTTCTTTTTCTATTCGCTCCGCTGACACTGCTGATCTTTGGCCCAGTGTCTCCATCTTTTATTTCGTCTGATAACCTGGGAATAAACCCAAGAATTTTAGACTCCTGAATCCATCTTCTCCACATATGTGTTTATCTTATCTAATACGCTGCATTGGTGCACTTACATTTTAGTCTGGTAAAGTTTGTCTCCTGTTCCCAGTTTGGATGTGGTGTACAGCAGCTTCAGTTCAGACTCTGGAAGCTGCACCTCAGCCAGTTTGGTCAGGATGTCAGCTCTCTGAAGAGGACAGACAGTGGGAAAGGTGAGTGGGTTGTGATTTAGTCCTTAATGTCAAAAATGTTGTTACTAAATATTGAACAAGTTATGTCCAATATACCTGACTGTCACACACCGGTCAAGTTACTGTGAATAACTGAGTGGGAACAAATTGGTCTAGGGCTGAGTATCATACGACAGCTTTTAGCAGCAGCACCAATAATGACACCTGAGTTTCAGTACTGATGCTAAAACACTTGTTTGAACATTTTAACTTCTCTCTCTCTCTCATTTCCTGTTATCTCTACTACTTTTTATGAACAGTTTAAAACACCCTGAAAAACACATAAAGCTACTAAATCATTTTTTTCATTTAAAAAAACAAAATGTTTTCTAGACACAAGCAGCTGTACAAACATTTCTAAATAAAGAGTCTAAAAGTGACAAAAATAAAAGTCAATTTAGGATCTGATCAAAGAATAAATAAACAAGATTACAAAACTATTGAGACCATTAAAGCCAACTTTGAGGCATTTTAGGCATCACTATTTTACTATTACGTGAATATTGACATATATATTAAATAACGCTCATACTAGGGCTTAAAATAATGATTGTTTTAATTTTCAATTAATCACTGAGCTGTTCTGTGATCAATTAATGAGTCTTTTCCAGTCAATTAAGGAAAAGTAAAACATTTCCCAGATCCAAGCGTAAAGTCTTAAAGTTGCTTTTGCCTGATGGTCAGATAATCAATTTACAGCGATAAACAGTTTCATTTTGAGACTCAGAATCAAAGAATGTTTAGAGTATTTACATTATAAATGCTTATTATCATCAACTAAACCATTAATCAAGTGACGGTCAGCACTCCTAATGACATTATTGTGGTTATAAGTGTACATATGAACTGCATCAAAGTGGCTAAAATGAGAATACATTTCTTCTTGAACCTACACGTCTTTGTCTGAACCTACAACACCAAGCTGTGTCTCACCTGAGCTTTCTTCTCCTTGCGCTCCAGCACCTTCTGCAGCTCTTTCCTTTGCTTCTTCGTGAGCGGTCTTTTGGTGGAGACAGATGTCACAGAGGCTTTCTTCTTCTTGGTTTTGTTGGCAGGGAGGACCAAAGCGTTGCTCTCGTCTACACCTTTAAGTCTGCCCCCATCTGATGAAGACAAAGTCCACACAGACTCTTACAAACCAAACAGACAACAAATTTAAGTGGAAATATATCAAAATAATTTTTGGTTTTCTACCTTGCAGCTCCACCACAACATCTGTCTTCTCCTGGTCTGCTGGTTGTTGGGGGTCACTTTGCTGTCTTCCCTTCCAGTTGTGTTTCTTCCTCAGTTTTCCCATTTTAAATCTGCAAATTAGGAAATAAGTCACTATATGTAAATAAAACTACTATCTGATAACATGTAACGTGAGACACCATGAAAATGCTGACTACGAGCTAACATGCTAACTTTATCTTGGCCATGACGATGAAAGCGTGATTTAAAATCCTTCAGACAAATTATAAAACACAAACCTTTTAATTTAAACAGGTTAAATAAGCTCATGAGATGTTTAAAGTCTCGGTTGAAGCCCTGCACAGATCTCACGTGTAAACATATGAAGGTCCATCCGGTAAAAACTGTCCGCCGCTGAATGGTGTGTCCGCAACAAAGGTTCCGCTACAAAGACGCACGAAAAAAAGTAATCCTCCAAATTATTTCTGTTTATTATTTATACACGTTGCATTTTTTATCGATCATAATTTACTTATGTGTTTGGGAAGTTGTACAGATGTTGAAACAATATCTTACGTAGCGTGTCTTTCCAAGTAAAACAGCTAAATTGTCTCCAAATCAACTCATAACTCAAAATCTTTCCACTTAAAAAAAGAGAAAAAAATTACAATTTTTATATTAAATGCATTTTTAATGACATACAAAATGCATAAATTACTTTTAAAAAATGTATAAAAACAATTACAAATCATTTCCATGAAGCATGAGTAAGTTTTAGTTACACTTGGTATGTTGGGTTATAAAAAAAAAACATGGATCAATGGCACAATCAATTGATAAATTGCAAAACAAACAACAACAAAAAACATTGAAAGACATTTAAAAATGATGCAATTAAGCCACATATCACCATACACATAGTTCAGACTGACCTAATCTGGATATCATTTCTAATTTCTAATTCAGTCTTCAGTTCAGATTATTTTAATTGTTCACATCCAAATCAAACATCTCAATGTGCAAGACAAAACTACACAATCTAAAACATTTCTTCATCTTCTATTTCAACCACATGGGATTTGAATAAAGGCAGAAAGGGTCTGTGTTGTCAAATGTCAAACTTAAGATAAAAAGCAGTATAGAAATGCTAGTGATATGTTGTTTACATAGTAACTGTCATTTTTCAGCCTTCAAAGGTGCTGCTCAGTGTATATCTTGGCCACAACGGTTTAATAACCAATTTAAGGGATCCTTATCGAAATATATGAAATGAATATCCTTGACAAGCTGTAGTGCAGACTATTATTAATGTTTATTGTCATTTGTCCTTTCTATGGTGGTGTTAGGCCATCACAAGCTGTAAGAACAACTTCAGTGTGCTGAGTTTGAGATCTGGTGGTGTAGAATATGATTCACATGCCGTTTGGAAGCATTTGTATTTGTTATGTTTCTTAACTCGTTTATTCATGTTTTTTTCTTTAGTTTGTCATCTGTTTATGCATGAAAACTATATCTGGAGCTATAGTCTGAAACACAAAAGCATGTAAGAGACATTTTCTCCAGTGTGCAAATAATAAACAGCTCTTTTTCTTCTTTTGTGTCACCCAATCACACATCACAGCTCCAACTCAGGTGCTGCTGTCCCTTAGAGGTGCATATTCGTTCTCTCTCGGACTCTCCTCGGCTGTGAAGCTCTCCTCTGTGGTTCTCTTTGCCTCTTTGGATAGCCTCTTGAATTTTCTCAGGAACACGATGAGGGCCACCAGCAAACCTGCCTGAACCACCACAAACACGAACAAACACACCTGTGAAGCTAAAGCCAGGTCACAATACCAATAGTGGCAGGAGTCCAGGACCTCCCGCTCGCTTAAGTACACCACTAGCCGCCCTCTCAGGCTGGGAGGGGAGCTGCAGTTGACGCCCACATGTGACTTGAGGGCGGGTGGCTGACGGAGAAGCCAGGCTCGCAGGTAGAGGACACCACAGTCGCACACCCAGGGGTTACCATGAAGGGAAACAGAGTGGACGGAGGCCAAATCATCCAGAATCCCATTAGGGAGGCTGGTGAGCAGGTTGTTGTGGAGGTGGAGCACGGTGGTCCCAGCAGGGAAACTGGTGGGCAGTGAGGAGGATTTGAGAGACATGCTGCTGCAATTCACCTGATTGCCTTTACAGGAACAAGGGTGGGGGCATGCTGATGACCTTTGACCTCCGAACAAGGGGAGCAGACACAGGAGCAGAAGCCCCTTCATGCTTAGAGGAGAGGAGAGTGCAGATGAGTATTTATTTTTTGCAGATACCATATTAACAAGTAGGTACACTAATATTACAGAAACTACTCCCACATTTACTTTCTGGTTCTTGACTATATTGTCTCGATTTAAGGCCTAAAAAAAGACTTAATTCAGCCTCACTTAAGGCCTCTGTTCTAGACTGATGACTCGCATGTAAATGCAGAAGAAGAAGATATACTTTATTAATCCCACATAGGGGAAATTCTTTTTACACTCTATTTTATGTTACATGCATTTTAACCCAGACACACACATGCAGTACAAGGGCTCATAGACATGCATTGTGGAGAGAGATGGTGGAGTGATGGGCGGCTGAGAAGTGCCCAACGAGCAGTTTTGGGGGGATCAGTGCCTTGCTCAAGGGCACCTCGGCAGTGCCCAGGAGGTGAACTGGCACCCCTCCAGCTACCAGTCCACCTTCCATATTTTGGTCCACGCGGGACTTGAACTGGCCACCCTTCGGTTCCCAAGCCAAGTCCCAATGGACTTTGCAAACACAGCAAAGTTTACTATCAATGTAATCACTCCGAGATCAGACCAGTCTTCTCTAAATTACACCTGATATCTTGTTTTATCTTCTGTATGTAATTAGTAGTAATTGTAAGAAGTAATGTAATTAGTTTTTAATTTTTTTTTTATCAGAGATATTGATTTAGCTCTGGGGTATGTTGGGAGGCTGTAGTATATTATACAATTAAATGTGTGATACTACATGAGATGTACTACTGAATAATTTAGTTTACCACTAATTTAGTACCAAACACTCACATTAAAAAAATTAACTAAGTATTAAGTATTGCATAAAAATGTTGTATATAATGTGTGGCATTCTTTTGAATGTTCTCTCAGTCCAGAACACAGACAGATAAAAAGTCTGATCAATGGTGGAGGAGGTATTCTTTTACTAAAGTGAAAGTACTGATACCCACTGTGAAAAAAATACTCTGTCATAGGGGAAATGTCCCCTGTGACGGTTATTCTATATTCATTGTATCATTACATTATTATTACTCATGCATTCATGTAAAAGCAGGATTTTACTCTTGTAGTTGGTTGAGTTGGATCTAATTACTAGTGATTATTTTTTATGGATTACTCTGCTGATGCAAAAATCTTAATTTGTAAAGTGACTAATGCTGTCAAATAAATGTAGTGAAGTAAAACATACAATATTTCCCTGAGTGGAAAAAGAAAGTGTCATGAAAAGAAGACTGCAGCATAAGTATCTCAAATTTGCACTTAAATACAGTTCTTAAGTAAATTTACCCTCCACCACTGGTGCGTGGACACTTTCAACCTCAAGGTCAGGTTGTAATATTGTTTGATAATCAGATAGAGACTGAATAAAGATTCTTGCTTAATACATTTTTAATAAGAAACAAATAATTCTGCTAAACTGATTTTCACACCAACATGACAATTTTTATAATTTTTTGGAATATTTTGAGAGGAATAAATTGGGTCATCGATCAGGAAATCCTATTTCAAGGTTAGTTAAGTTAAAGAAAACTAGTAAAAAGTCTGAGGAGTCATTTACCTTCAGTGCTGCGTGTCTTCAGGAGAGGACTATGTTACTTATGATCGCTCTGGGAGGCCGAGGGCGTGTGTGACTGCCAGCTGAGACTTACTGATAAATACCACTGTCAAACATCGCACACATCTACAGTACACACACACACACACACACACACACACACACACACACACACACACACACACACACACACACACACACACACACACACACACACACACACACACACACGCACACACACGCACGCACACACACACACACACATACATACACATGTGGGGAGTTCTCAGTAATTAGATTCAGGGTCCTTAATTTCTTATGAAGTTCTTTGGTCTTTGGTAAGAGGAGAGTGTTCAATTAGTACATTTAAAATTTACTTTTTCATATGAACTGCTGGTGTAACCTAGAGTGTGTAGAGTCTGACTACAGCAGGTCAACTCAACATTCGACAATCCATCCTTTTTCTATAACCACTTATTATCATCAGGGGGGCTGTCATTGACCAAGAGGCAAGGTACACCCTGGAAGCCGCCAATTCATCACTGGGCTTCAGTGCGACATTAAAAAATAAATGTGAAATTCGTCTTAAGGACAAATATAAGAGAACACACAACATATGGAGAATAGTTTCCAATAATAAATTATTGTTGGAAAGGTTTTAAATAAAAAGTTCTTCCTTTTTTGCTTATAATCAGGTCCAATTGACAAAGTTTAATCCCTAGACAATTATTAGGAAATTGCAGACCTGTAAAATAAAGCATATTTCAAACACTGTTAACATCAACTTCTGTATCAGAACACAATATTATAATATTATATATTATATTTCTACTCCACAATTCAATTTTACACCACAGGTGTTGAATCATTTTAGTTTCAGCACATTCAGATTAATAATACAAAATACAATAAGCAAATAAAGGGTGATGTATTATTATAAGTGAAGTTAGAACTTTACTGATCCTCGGGTGTAAATTCATGAGCTACCCAGCAGAATGTAAAGTAATTAAAAAGAGCCCAAACCTTATCAGCTACAACATCATGCACACAATAATGGATTAATAATTTATTAACAGAATAAACATTAATCTAGCCATTCTGCTTAATGAGTAATTCTACTTTTTGTAATGCAAGTATATTTTGATGGTACTTATGCTTTTATGACTTCCCCCACGACTGAATATTACAAACATTTCTGAGTCCTCTAACACAGACTTCTCATTCTCAACATTCATACCAACATTATGCTTTTGTGTAATACATGCGTCTGCTTTGACTGACAGGGAGAAGATATGCAGAGGAAGAATGGCTGCAGGAGATAAACACGAATTAGCAGATAATGTTCCTGCAAAAGCTCCAGCTCTGACCTGAGTGGTTAGACTCTGACAGTCGGATATGACAGAGAGGATGTCGTGTCATGCTCACTGGACTTTCTTGAACAACTTTATAACCTCCAAACAAACAATGCACACACAGTAAAGTCAGATTGACAAGAAACAGGAGTTTATTAGTCACACCTTTATAAATGGGGCACTGGCTGAGCTCACAGCCTTCAGGCAAAATATGTACTGTTCCTCAGCATCAGCCTACACACACACACACACACACACACACACACACACACACACACACACACACACACACACAATCTCAACTCACACACAGGACACACATCTTCACTGGCAGAATGCAGCAACTCACTTTCAAGGAGAGAAAACAGAAGCATAGACACAGTATTTGCTCCTCGTTATTGATCTATTTTCACCATTACCCCATAGTGGCGACAAAGCAAATTGTAGGTCATGATGCATTTTAATACAAGCACAGGGCATCGGCTATAAAGCAGTAAAAATAGGCCCACAGCGTTTAGCAGATATGAGTAATGTCAGCATGCTTGCACATGCACCCTTGTACTGCACCAGCCCCCCTCATTATGTCAAAGGCTCTCCATTCACAGTTAGCCACTGGCAATAAGTGCATTTTCAGCTCAGCCAGCACATATAAAAACGCTGGGAGAGGATATTTTGACTTGCCATGTGTGACAAAAATGTCACATGTACGGTAGGTTTTTACGAGGATCTGAGAGCGAACAAGAGCAAAAGGTAAAAAAAAAAACGATGGGGATGTCTATGGACGGATACCTGGTGATATCAGAGGAAAACCTCATGAAATACAAACGCTCACGCACACTCACAAACATAGAATAAAAAACAATATCCATGTTCAAATTTTAACATCACCAACAACCAAAATTTCTTTACAAAACATACTGTAGCACACGTTTTCATACCCTGACAAAATATCCAAAAAGTTTAGCATTGCATTTATAAATTAGATACACTGAGTAGTAATTTAAATTACGCATTTATATTATATATGTTAAGACTGTTAAACCACAGCAAGGGGGCTCAAAGTGGGCAAACAGATAGTTAAAAAAAAAACAAAAAAAACAACAACCCTCTGACAAACAACCCTCGAGGCAGACGAACTATACAAAGCACCAAACTGAGGATAAATGTACAGCCAGAGTTGCCACTAACACATGATATCTGTGTTTGACGTCTGAAGGTCTCACTGTCGTTCAGGAGAGAAACACTAGGTGGCGCTGCGGCGCTGCAGCCCAGCTCTCAGGATCCATCACTGGTCTTTATCATGCATCTGCTGCTGCATTTTGTTCAGCATCTCCTGCATCCTCTTCAGCTGCAGACAGAAAGGAAGGTTTGGTTGAACTCCCAATATAAACAAATCATCTGTTTAAATGATAATTGTTTTAAACATTAAACCACAGAAGAAGCCTTTAGATCAGGGGACCTCATTTCAGTTCATGGGCCACATACAGCCCAGTTTGATCTAAAGTGGGCCGAATATTTTACACAGTATTCAATACCTTCAAAAATATTTTTTATGTTATTGATGCTTATTACAGAAAAAAGTAAGTAATAAAACTTTCACACTCTACAAAGTCATCCTCTGCAAAGTGGGCCAGTCCTGGCCAGTAGGCCGTATGTTTGACACCCCTGATTTAGATCATGTGATGCTAAAAGTAGCCTTTGAATTCAATGCTGGTGTGTGTTTAATCTAAGAATAGATTAAAAATCATACAGACATAATAATAAGATAATAATCTCAGCTGTGGATTTTAAAGTATATTATTTTTTATTATTATCAATGAAAAGTTAGATTTTGGTCCAAATGTATACATATATTAGGGGCCTCTGCAGTAATATTTATATATATATATGTATATACATATATTTCTATATGGGAAAAGCATTTGATATATATCAGTGGAAAATAGACCCACATTGTATGGTATGTTATGTATGTGTACTGTATAAATATATGTACACCTGTTCGGGTTATAACTGACTGATAGGATGACATAGTGTACTTCCTTCTTTCTTTTTAAATATTGAACATCAATTTGATAAGATTTGTATATGTATATATGTATGCCGGCATTAAGACGCATGTCATTTAGTTTTAAAAAATAGGAGAACCTTCTCATCCCATAAAGTAATACTTAATATAATAGTAATATTTGCCTCTGAGATTTCGTGAAGTATACAGTTGCATAAAATACACATGTACTGCAAATACCTCAAATTTATAGTTAAGCACAGTGCTTCAGTAAAAGTACTTTCATTTTCATGTGGTCATTTAACAGTTAAGTGAGTGGCTATCTATGCTTGTACTGGCACAGAGACATCATCTTCATGTTTCAGTATACAGACTATAGGGCGGGACCAAGTGGAGACCTGTGACTGATCTAAGATACATTCATGAAAAAATAATCCCTGCTGTAACAGAAATCAAAACACTGATTGTTTGGTGAAACCGCAGAAGTTGTTTCTTACCTCCTCATCTTTCATTTTGATTAGTTTCTCTGTCTCCACATCCGGGGTGGAGAGCGGCAGGATGGGGATGGGACTCTCCATGCGGTTGTCCTGAGCCAGTTTACTGAGAAGAAGAATAAGAAAACTGTACTCAAATCTGTAAACATCATCAAATCTGTAAACAGCATCAGTTATCTGAGATCTTTGCACTCTCTCTCTCTCTCTCTCTCTAATGTTTCATTTCTCACCACTGAAACTCAGTTCACACATACCTGGTCATTTCCTGTATGCACTGCGCTCTGTAGTTTTCATAGTGAACGTCACAGGTCACGTCTTTGAGGTCATGCATGTGTGACCGAATCAGCATGTTCCTCAGTTTCACAAAGTCACAATGCGACTGGTTTTCCACTGTGCAAAGACATTTTTTTTAATCAATACTACAAGTCATGACTTTCAAACCGTGTCCAATTTTTTTTGTCATATATAAGATAAACATACCTTCAACGATTCCCCAGGGGTACAGTCTCCCTCTCACTCTCTGCCCTCTAGCTTCCACCACTGTGTTACTGCCGATTACAGCGAAAGGGGTGCACTCCTGCCGAGACACTTGTTTTTTAAAACCTTTATCTATCCAGAGATCATCTTCACGGAGTTATACATGCTTACAAATGGCCACTAAGCAGCTAAAGACAAGTGTGACTGGGAGTGTTGCGACATGTAAAAAACTGTTTGCTGTTTATTTATCTAAAACACATTTTCCCAGCTGATCAGTGCATTCAAGTTGAAAACCAAAAACTGGTCCTACACTTAATTTTCAGATCAGTTAAAGGGTTGAAAGTTCATTCTCTCAAATCTCAACTCAAGATACACTTATTACTAGATCTTTCTAGAGCTGTAAACCTCATCGTATGATCTTTGTCAGAGCATAAAGACAGTTTTTAATCACAAAGCGATGGCTCCACTCCTGCAGTCATTACGATGCAAAGCAGCAGGTAATAATGACGTTTCTTACACCTGTGTTTGACAAGTCAAAATGTCTGCTGTGAAAATGCGATCTAGCCATGCAGATAGTTTTATGTGTCCAGGTTTTGAGATATCTGTCTTTGAGATTTCTGCCACCACCATATGTACTTCAGAGGTGAATAAAATTTCCTTTTGTGACAAAGGATTTCCTGAAAAAGAGGTTTCTGGGACAACATGTTCAGTTAATGAACTGGACTCTGTAACAGGTATCTGACCATGCAGACTCACCTTCAGCTCTTTGTCAAGTTGTTTGAACTCTTCATCCTCATCAGAGTCACATTCTGGGAACTGGTACACTTTGATCCCAAACTTGTCTATTTCCTCTCGTATCTGGACACACACACATAAATCAGAATGATGTCTACAGTGAACAATCTGCATACATGAAAACATGTTGAATTTACTGTGGAGCTGCAGCTCCGGGACTCACTCTGTCTTTAAGCTTTTTTATCTCGTTGGGTGTGAGGCAGTCGGCTTTTGCAATGAGTGGGATTATGTTAACTTTTTCATGCAGAGCCTTCATGAACTCAACATCTACCGGACGCAGCCTGTGGAAAGAAATCCAGAGTGAGCATCCCAGCGGAGTAATTAAAGTCCAGATTAAAAGTTTTAATTGATGATTCTTTCCAGAAAATCAGCAAAAGTTGTTAGAGTTGCTTCTCTGCACCTACGTCCACTGTCATGATGTGTTATTTCACCTCGTCACTGACCGTGAATGACATTCATTTGTGTGTGTGTGTGTGTTATTACCCGTGCCCAAATGGTGGGATGAAGTACAAGCAGCAGTGGACTCGGTTGTCCTGGATGTTCTTTCTGTTCAGCCCACTCTCATCCCTGAAGTATTGTTCAAACTGCTGATCTATGTAGTCTGTGATTGGCTTCCAGCTGGGACACACACACAAACACACACACACACACACACACACAGATCACATTAGCACCTCCTTCAGGCTCAATGAATTCAAGCGAGCAGGCTGAATCAGGCATTAGACCAGCACATCTTCCAGCTCACCACTCATTGTTGTTGACGGCGTCTCCGAACCCTGGCGTGTCTACGATGGTCAGCTTGAGCTTTACTCCTTTCTCCTCGATGTCTACAGTGTGTTTGATGATCTCCACAGTTTGGTTAATACGCTCTGCGTAAGGAGAAGGTGATGGGAAGGAAATGAGCTGTTTTTCTATGCTTTTAATGATAGAGGCACATTTGATAGACATTAGTCAACAAATAACAAAGCTGCTTTATGGTATGGAATTTCTATCCTTAGGTTACATGGGGTCACGTGTGGGCCTTGAGGTCCTTGGCAGTAGTACTTGTTTGGCTTTGGTTGAGAACAGTAGGTGCCAGTCTATCTCAACCCTGGTGGCCAGGGTCGAAGGGACCTATTGCTGCCTTCCTAGACATAACAGATAGCTTGCCGTTGACGTTTCTTTAACATAAACAGACATCTCCAGACTAGAATGTGCCGACAGTAACACAAACATGGGTAAATACATTCTCTTTGACTAATTCTGGGCGTATAGTATTTGTGGTGTTATCTTGGGGTTTAAAGTTTGACCACCAGCATGAGTTGGGCAGAATGTGAGACCCACTCAGGCACTTCTGATGTACTTTGAGGGTGTCTCTAATTCTCCTTGGCCAAGTATCAATAAATATTATAGCATAAGACATCAGAGGCTCCTGAACACTTTCTTCCCTCCTGACATCACCATTGCCTATTGACTTCAGCAATTTCTCCATAACACTTTACTAATTCAGATTAGACTATAGTGTTTATATGCAGGACTAAATAGTGCATTTGTTGGATGAATACACATTTTGTACTCTGGAGCCAGTTGCACCAGTTAATTTAACATAATTATAACATATTAACGCTCCATTCAATCAAAACAGGTTGCACCGCACAAACTAGTTGTTCAATAGTTGCACCCAGAAATTCACAGGTATCACTATAGGATAGCCAAGTGGACTAACTAAAATGTAAATACGGTTCACACACTGGTTCAAACTGGACTTCTTAACTGCAGCTGCGTAACAAATGTAATAGTAAATTTAATGGATGGATGGTGGTCTGATTTACATAAACACCAGACCTCAGAGTGTCTTTATTCACAGAGCGTTGCATTCATCATAACTGATACGAAGAGATAATAAATAACATGAAGACTCACCCTCAGCATTCAGTAACTTCCTGTCTTTGTAGAGGTCTGTGAGGAACAGGCTGTTGACCAGGGTGGATTTACCCATACCAGACTCTCCTGCAGCACACACACAGGTATGATAAGGTTAGTTGCAGGGCTGCATTAGTATTAGCTACCTAATAAACTGTGTGTAAGCATCTCCAAGCACAAACTGACCTGCCACCATCAGCGTGAAGTCGAAGCCTTTCTTCACAGACTTCCTGTGGACCTGGTTGGGCAAAGTTGCAAAACCCACATACTGTTTCTCCTGAGACAGAAAACAGAAAGGACACAAGGAAGAAAAAGTAGGTGTTGAGTATTCAAGTTGCAACTAATGATTGCTGACTGATGATGACAGTTATTTCAGAGCTGAAACAATTGATTAATCCAACAGTCAGATTGGCAGATAAATAATTGACAGTTATTTTGACAAAAATGTCAAACATTGCAGTTGCAGCTTCTTATTTGGGTTTATTAGTTTCTTTGGCTTACAGGAACAGTGCCCGATGCAATAAAGTGACCACAACAGACAGACGGCGTCTGTAATACAGAAAATCTACAACTCTGTGGAAAAACATGTGCACGGCATTCCTCAGTCTGCAGCTGGGAATAAGCAGTGTCTCAGATTTTCCACTAAAATGCTCACAGAAACACACAAAGAGAGCCACAAGATACCAGCCTCTCGCTCTGTGTCACACAGTAGCTCTCAGTCCTGCAGGTTTTCTCGGCTGCATCTGGCAGAACGTCATCTTCACCCTACAGTACGTGCTGCCATGTGTAGATATAAATACACACTCGAGGCCCGTCGAGAGCATTCACACACAGACAGAAGCTACATTCAACTGACCTGAAAAGCTCTTTTTTTCACTCTGCAAACACACGAGCCAAACGCACAGCCAGCGTCTTCATATGCTGTCATAACTTGTCATAGGCATTTCCGACAGCCCCCTCGGGTGAGGATTGCATTTACAAAAACACACACAACCACATACAAAAAACCCCACAGGCATCTCAACAGTGCCATACTTGCCACAGAGAGATCAAGTATGAGGAAATCTGCAGATATAATCAATGACTAATCATAAAAACACTTAAGGATAAATCATCTCAGCAGTTAATCTGTCACCTTTACAGGAAAGCACCAAAAGATGCTGGCAGTGATTTCACGGGCGTTAAGGTTTCTTGTTTAGGTATATATAAAGTAATCCTGAACTCTGAGTTTTTATACTTCAGAGTACTTTGAAACTTTTCACACACTTTTTACCCATTTGTATCCAGAAATCCAACTTTTTACCTTCTGCCTGGCAGTTCTCACTCGCGGGCACAGTAGCCGTTCCACCAGTTTCTCTTGCAGCATGATGGCATCCATCCCAAACCGCTCCAACACTGACGGACCAAAATAGCCACTGGTCACAGAAAGTTGAAAAAAAGCCCAGCAGGGAATGTAAGAAAAAGGCAAATCTGAAGTATGGAGACCTTGATAAACTCCTCTCTCACTCTCTGCCTGTTTCCAAATTGTCTTTAACACACCTCTTTGTGCTCTTTAAATATGCGACTTTTGTTCCTCCTACTTTCCCTCTCTTGATCCCCTTTCTTTTCTTTTTTTCTTCCTTCCTTTCTTTCTTTCTTTCCTCTGCCCTAAAGCAGTCTGACTCTCCCTGTTCAGACAGGTACGGAGGAATTCTCACTGAAAGGGAGGGAAACTGTGAGAGAGAGTAAGAGAAAGGTGGCAATTTGAGGGAGGAAACAAGGGAGGGATGGAAGGAACGAAGGTCTAAAAGAAACTCATTCATTCAGGCTGTATTCCCTCCCCCAGCTCCAACGGTTGAAAAATAAAACTCTTCTCACTGAGAAAAAATGACCACCAGCTCGCAAAGGCAGCCAGAAAGAGAAGAAGCAGACACAAAGCGTAGATGCTTTTTTGACCTCATTGTTAAAAGACGTGAAGGAGAAAACTTGTTTGAACTTGACCTTGACAAAAGCTTCAGTGAGACAGACAATACATAAAGACACAAACACTGCAAGTACAGGCCCGTGGAGTGAGATTAGAAGATTATCAAGTAAAATAACTTGTTAATCCAAATGTTCAGTGAATGACGTGTGTGTGTGTGTGACTGTTCAGCATCATTTAGACTTGTGGTTATGATTAATGCCCGAAAAGACAAGCCCAGGATTTTTTTATTGCGTATTTTCGTTGATATTTCACCACCTCAAAGGGGGCATTTGGTGGTAGAAGAAATATTAAGATGCTTTACTTAATTAAAAATACCCATGAAACAAAAAAAAATATAACTTAAGTCAAACCACAGAAGTATCAACAACAAAATGTTGACTCAAAGTTATATTGAAGACTGATAAATTATTACATGGTTAGACTGTGAAAAACTGATGCTTCAGTTCATAAGAAGCATTTCACTGTTGTAGCTGATCTAGTTGTAGGTTGTTTAAACAGCTTTATATAAAGCTAGGAGGTTTACTCCATTCCTCGGGGGTTGGGCCCCTTCAAAGGGTCACAAGATAAATCTGAGGGGTCGGGAGATGATTAATGTCCTGACACAAATTTTGTTTTATTTTTTGTACTTTTCCATATAAATATTTTCTTAGTCATTTAAATGAAACCATCTGAGACGGTGCAAGTGCTTACAATTCATAAAATGTGACGAGGAGCCACACGTGGTCAAAAAGGTTAGCCAAGGTTTTTTATATCTGAAAAGTGTATATCATAAAAGAGAAATACTCAGCCAAAGTATAATGAGCTGAAAGCTATACTTAAGTTAAGGCTAGCACTTGTTACATTATATGTCATGTCAACCTGTTAAATATGTAGCTCGGCTGCAGCTCACAGTTGTCAGTGGTCACAGAAACAAACTCTCTGGGCGTCGAGTGTTTGCTGACTATACAATATTACGCTATGTTTTGCATTTAGCATTATCCTTAAATAACAATGTGTGGACACAGAAATGATAGAGGTTCCCCTGAAGGCAAGCCTTCACGCATACAGTCATCACTCTGGACTACACCTGTGTGGTTTGTAGATGCATTAAAGTTGAAAGGATGTCACTTTGACAATCTCAAAAAGTGATAAAACAGCATTTACTGTCTATTTTAAGTTTAATATTCATCTGCAAAGCTACACAACAGCAAAACCTTTTCCATAGGCACACATAACTTCATTTGAAAGTTATATTTTCACATTTTGGGAACTACGCTTACTCCCTTTTTGTGTGAGATATGTACATAAGAAGATTGTGTCAAACTATTATTTCATTATTGATTTGATTTGATTTGACGCATCACATATTTTACATCGATTAGTCAATTTGTTTCGTTAGGTTGTTGAAATACCTTCTTACAATAGATATCGTGTTGGTTTGAGCACATGGACCTGGAGGAGTGCCATCGTTCAAAAGTTTGGCAAGCAAAGTCTAGACTGTAATGAAAAGGATGTGAAGGAGATCAGTCACCATGTCGTCTCCTCTGGTTACTCTGTGTGTATGTGTGTAGAGGTGAACGAGGTACATTTCATGGCAGAGGTTTCAGTCGATTGCTTCCAGATGTGACAGCGGTGTGTGTGTATGTTTGGGTGTGTCCGACTCATACATGATGTGGGCAGCAGAGCTTAAATGTTCTTTGAAATAAAAGACCTTTTTTTTTTCTCCTCTTTTCTGTCCCACAGTGGGCACACCCCACGGTGATGCCACGTACAGGATGTTACAGTCCCCCTCAACACCACAGGAGGGAGACAGAGGGCTCAACTCATAAAAAAGTTTATGGTCTGAGTTTTTCTCAGCCATGGTGGTGCTGATGCAAATGTTAGTAGAGATACTAGATGTAGAGTTTAGGTCATTGTAAGGAGACATAAAAGAGTGTGCATGAGTGTGTGTGGAGGGGGGTGGGAGGGTCAATCTGAATAGAAGAAAGGAACAGATGTCTGGAAATGCTACGACAATAGCCCCCCGGCGAAACCCCCCACCTTTAGTGTTTCTCAGTGGCCAGCTGTCCCTTTCTCCCGTATGCACATATAGACTGTTACACTTTGTTTGTTACTTCCAAACTCAACATTATGTTAAAATCTTTTAATCTTTCACCAACAAGGCATGGACACAGCCAAACAATGACACCGTACATGCAGAAGTTATCCACCTCATGCCATAAAGCTTGAACATCTGAATAGAAATAAAGGCTGTAAACTTGCGAGATCTAGTCATAGTTGCTGTGTACTGTGTACATAGACTCGTCACTGCTGTTGAAGAGAGACCACGTTGTCAAAGCTGCGACCCAGCTTCGCCTCTCTGACCTCTTCCTGTTGATCAAACACCAACAGAGAGGAAAGGTGTGTGAGTGTACAGCAGATGTGGAGGGATGTTAAGGACAAACCATAAGATAGATCCCACTGATGGTGGGAAACAGAGCAGCAGGCTGAGAAGGGAAAACATCGTCAAACTTACTCGCTTTCTCATGATCGCAGAACTCTATATTTTGTGGTTTGTTTACTTTCTGTGCATGTTTTTAGACATTTGTCATTTTCTCCCTTCCATAAAGGGAAACTACTGAATAAATAAAATGTCTGAAAACAGTTCAAACAATCTTAATTTAATTTCCCAGACACTCAAAATGAAGAGTAACCATCTAAACCCACGACATGTTTAATTTTCAGTTATATAAAACAAAAAGCTGAAAATCTTGAATCTAGAACCATAAACCAGAGAACATTTGCCATTTTTGCTCAATAAGTGACTTTAATTAATTAATTAATTATTACATTTTAAAAATTATGGCCAATCAACTTTCTGCTGATGAACAATTGATCATTTCAGCACTGTATGCACTTTGTATCTACAGCTTTGATTACTTGAAAACAATCCTCTAATCAAGTCTGCACCTGCCACTGCTGACCGGCTGCAGTTTGAAGAAATGTGGAAAAACTGGTCAACAACTTTGTACTTCTGAATTTTTAGTACACAAAGAGATTTAAGTGTATAAATGTGCCATGACTCTGTCTGTCAGTCTGTCAGCATGTCGGATGCTTCTGCAGAGGCAGAGATCCAGAGGTCAGTCACTCAGATCCACAGGCAGCGCTCAGCTTCTTCCTCTCACTCATACAAAGTTGTGGCCTTACAGGAAATGACTCTCAAAAGATCCCAGCAGTCAACTGCACTGCCAGAGTACACACAAACACACAAACAAACACACACACACACACACACACACACGTATATAAATACAAAAGCTAATCCAAATGGGTTTGTGTTTGTTGGAGTCTAGTCCAACAGTACCATCATTTCCCACTGCCAAGCAAGAGGCTACAGACACACATCAGACTTTTTCAGATTACAGGATAACTTCAGAACGGTCCACGTGTTAACGTATGTCGCGTATCCATGGTGATGCGTTCTACTTCTTGCAAGCTAGTGTGCCAAAGAAGACTGGACTATCTTCTTCAAGCAGAGGCATCATTACATAAACTCATATAATATGAGCCTATTAGCTATTGGTGATATCAGATTAAATGAGCTACAGCCATGATTGATGGAAGTACGTACATGAAAAATATAGCCAACTACAGGAATAAGAGCACAGACCACAGATCTGACCAGTCACTCACAATGATCGTGAAATTTAGCCGTTACAGTGAAATCGTGGGCTCAAACTGTCTGCTGTGTTCCCAGCTTAAAGCAGCCTGTGATGCAGCAGTAAAGAGCAGTGACCTTTACTCATGACTTCTCTGCATCTCCCGGACGTCCAGCTGACACTTTCACACCATTAACTCTGATTGCTTGGCCTAAGTTGTTGCCCATCAGCCACTCGACTCGACTCTCCCCACATCTTGCTTCACAAGAGAGGGTATAAGAGGGAGAGATAAGGGGAGATAGGAGGGGGTGAGGCTGGGTGAGACAGAAGGAGAGGGGTACAAAAACAACATAAATGCACCCCCTGGCCTCCTCCTCCCCCTCCTCCTCTTGTTTTCTCTCCTTGGAGATGCAAAGGCCTGCATGAACTTGGCTCTTTAGCATGCTAATCTGACAGCATGTAATTGCTCAGGCAACAATAAATGGCATCAGTGAAGGACACTTGGCTGTTGTAGCCTAGTTTTAGCATCCGCCTGTTCAATGACAATGGACACTTGAATGGTATGATAAACATGTAGTATCCCTGAACATTTAGAAGAACGATTCAATCAACTAAAAGTTGCCAGGAAACAAGTAGAAGAAACCGTTTAGGAAGGTTTGAGGTGGTACAAAGCAAAAATTTAATTGATCCTACTGTCTGTGGAAAGAATATCTTATTCATCTGTGCTCATTCGTTGTCCCAAAACTATTAAAAAGCTGAGCCACACTGTCCTTCACTACTGTGAACACACAATTCACACATGAAAACAGTCCCAGACAAACACACTCCTGTTCGAGTAATGTTTGGTAACAACTACAATGCCAAACTGTTTAAAGAAGTTAAACTATATTTTTCTAACTCTAGATTTTTATTATTTTGAGTAAGGTGCTCAGGTGCTTTATGCTGAGTAGGTAGTTCATAAAGTATCAGATGAGCCAACAAGAAAAATACAGTAAACTTAAGGTCCATCTACTTACTTTCATAGACTAATTAATCATTTGCATTAAATATATTTGTTTTTTCTGTGCTAGTGTCAGTACTGATGTGGCTCTGATCTGTCTCTTTTGTTATTTGTCAATGTGCATAGGCAACCAAACTAGTTTGTCTCTGAGGATTAAAAGTTTTCAAGTGTATTCTTATCTTGTCTCTTCTGGAAGTTTCAACCATATCGCACACTTCATCTGCAGGTTGAGTTTAATGGAGCTGTAGATGTTCAAACTATCAATGATTCTGAGGGTCTCTAGAACTTTTCACCCACGTTAGCTCAAGTTCAGCTTGATGTTTAGGCTAACATGGATGTGAAATGTCGGAGGTGTTCAAAATCATGAATCATGAGTTTGAACATCCACAGCTCCATGACAACAACATGCTGATGAAGACCATGTGATAAAGTCAAAGGCTCTAGAACAAGTGAATGGATGAGCGATGAGTTGAGATGTCAAAATGCAATTACACTATTGTTAAGCTTTACTAGTGATTAAAAGTAACATTTCAGTGTTTTCTAGTCAAACTTTGTGTGTGATTGGGAAAGTATAATTCAGATTTATTGCACAATTTACCCAACAGTTATGAAATAACCTAAAATCTCTTTGTTCATTTCAGTGGATTACTGCTTACTCCTCTGATCTCTGTTTCCAAAGAACTTGTAATCCCAAACATATCAAGAAAATATCTGGGTCAGCCTGCAGTCACTTTGTAAAAGCTTCTTGAAATGCAGAGCATGAGGCATGACGAGCACTGTTACGTGAGCTGCTTCAGGTAAAAGAGAAACACAAGAAACACACGCTCTACTGGATCACAGGTATTACATGCATGTTTGCAGCATGACAAAATGAGCGCACGTACATGTGAACATGCTGCGGGGCAGAGATTCCTCAAACACCTGAATAAGGACGAGGACACACAGAGGAAAAGAAAACTCGTAGAGGCAGAAACTCTCACACACGCAGATGGCAAAAACTGCTTTATCCTACATGATGTTCAGTACAGTAGGTTATTGTGTCATGCTGTGTCAACACATTGCACGATTATACAAAGGAGTCTAACGTAGTCGTGTATATTCAGCATTTTTAGCCAAGCTACTGAAATGCCTCAACTGGATTGCCATGAAATTTTGTACCAACATTCATAATCCTCACAGGAATAATCCTGCAGAATTTTCCTGTAACACCACTACGATTGTATTTTTGAGTGAAATGTCTCCACCAATTATGTTCCCCTCAGGATGAATTGTAACTAGTGTCCAAACCAATCAGGAGCTTTTCTTTTGTCTAACATTCATCCAACTTTAATTCTAGCGCCATCATGAGGTCGAAAGCATTTAGTTTAAGTAGTCTTATTCCTAAGCACAGCCTCAAAGAGCTGCTAGCATGTAGACTCTTAGTCTTGCTTTGGTGTAATTGTATGTTCTTTACAATGTCTCGGCTGTTACTGTAAAAGTATCTTCAGCACCCGTTTTAAGAAAAAAATCCACATCTAGACTATAACAAAGCCACAAAGAGACTCCATGTCTTTGGTTTGAATATTTCACAAAGCTTCAGTGAAGAATTGGAAATCAAAACTGGGAATCAATTCAGTAAGTAAACTTCTTGGATCAGCCACTCTCTCCTTCTCTGAAAAGCCGGAGCCACAGGGGGTTCAAATCCCAGTTTCAGCACCCCACCCAACCCCCCGAGATACGCCTATTCCTGGTCTGCAGCTGGCCCTCACTGGGAGCCAGTGAGGGTCCCATCTGTGGTGGCGAGAGTGTGTGTGGGTTTAAAGAGTGAGGAAAGTGTTGAGTAATAGAGGAAGAGTGAAGTGTGAGTGCATCGTGAAGTGATACATCAACATCTATTCACTACTCAAGGAGGTAAAGTGACCGCTGACCTTTTTCATGTTGACAGTCGTGACATCTCAAACACAACAAGGTGTGATGATGCAAAGATATTTTGTCAAAATTACAATCAAATATCAAAATAATGGCCACTATTTGCACGCTTTATAAGCTGTAACTGGCAACTGGTAAATCATTATATATGTTGTTGTAAAATGTTGTTAAGTCTTTTATTGTAAGTGTTGATATGTTGTTAAGGATTTTGCTTTAAATGCTCTGGACGTTTTTTCAGAAGGTCAGAGGTCAACTAGATTAAAAAGACAATGAAAGTCTCCCACTGAAGGAGGATGAACACCAGCTAGAAATTCTCCACAAATGTTTTCTTATTAATGACCTAACGTTAAGGCATTAATGAATGACTTCTTAGTGATTCATAAATCTTACAACTCACTGTTTAAACTCTTTATAAGAGGTATCCTTAAATCCTAAACTGTTCTATCAGCAACATTTGATTTTCAGTGGCAATCCAGGTTTTTATTTTAAAGTATATTTTGTTCATGTAGGCCAAAATCACAAATTTGATCATTTCTTCTTAGATGCTCAGTGCAGTTTGGAAAAATGCCACCAAAAAGCGAGAATAAAAAACAGAAAAAACAACAGAGGACCAATTCCTATTCCAGATAAAAATAACATTCTTCCTTACACAGCTGACAAGTTGAATTCATAACACACATAAAACAGACCCTTCCTTAATTTAATACACTCAGAGGTTGCTTTGTTTTGGGTGACTGGCAGCGTATGGTCGCTCTTTGCACTATGAAAATACAACACTATCCCATTATTGTCACTAGTAGCTACAGTGACTGATATTCACCAAAAGTTACACTGATTTTAAGTATTATGGTAAATAAAATACAAAACATGTCATATTAAGTAAAAGCATGCTGGTCAGTCAGAGGAGAAACTATTTGTAGCTCTTCTGTGCAAAACTGTTGTTGACACCAAAATCTGATATTGAACAGGAACTGATTGATTTTGTAGCGAGTCTGAGGTCAAGACGGCTAAAGACTTTAAATATCAAATTTTAAGCCATCATGGACAAAAAAATGCTCGGAAAAATAGAAATTTGAAGCTCCAAACTAGCCGAGGATGGGCCTAGTGGCCTTGAAAACGACCTCAAAAGCTTTACATACAATTATATTATTGAAAAATACATACATCATTAATCTGATCATTGTGTGCTTCACTATATCAAGGTGACTTTTCTCAGCTGACTGTTCAACGAAAGCTGTGATTGTGATTTCCTCTTTCCATTTCTGATCCGTGATGAATAAATGTTCAGTGAAAATCCGCCCACACGCAGAATAATCATCACACGGGATTGTGGGTAGGTCAGATGGTGCCGTCCGCTCCTTCTTCGTATCAGAGAAGTGATGAAAACGGATTTAAAAAAAGACCGTTGCCTGGCAACGTAACATCACAGTGAAGGAAACGAGGGGAACGTTTAAGGCGGCTGTGAGGGAGTGAGACGTGGAAAGAGGAAGAGGAGACAGGAGGGGAACGTTGTGAAAATATTAGTTTAGGATTGATCAGGTCTGATCTCAGCATTCAGTCAGTCACACCAAGCACCATTTGTTTTTCCTCCTCTGCAGTTTGGATGAGATATTTTTTCTCAAAGAGCCCAACAGGGTCAGATGCAGTAGAGTATGTGGGAGTGAAGAACTACACGAGGTGTAAAAACTGGATAGCAATCCAAATTCTGATCACGAGTGAATCACAATATGAGTGGATGAGTGATGTTTATATAAGGAGGAAAACAGCTGCTTCAAATGTAATTTTAGGTTACTATCCCTGTTTGTGCACAAACTGGAAATGCTACATGTGTGACACCACCCTGCAAAAATCAAACTAATTCAGGTTTTCCTGCAATCTACTCATAAACATGGGCGTGTGTGTGCTGTGGTGGTGATGTCATGTGATCACAATCATTTCAGCTACTGGATTTGGTCCAAATGTGAATTTCTGGCAGAACAAAAATCTGTTTGCATCCTGAACAGCTTGGAGGACAACAGAGGACAACATGGAGACTAAATATGGGATAAATATGAATATGGGAACAACAAATATTAAATACTACAGAGTGAAGAGACAAAAGTGCAAGTAGATCTTACTTTTCACACATCTCTAAGCATCTTAAATCTTACCCATTAAGTATTTTATTGAAGGACAATTACGGGGTCCTATTTCTTCTAGTTCTACTCTAGCTTCGACACACTTTTACATTCAAGCTTATGATTAGTTTATTCAACTGTCCAATAGTATATAAACGTGTTAAAACTGGCTCCAAAATAATGAAAGACAACAAGAAAATGCTGCTTACATGTAATCTCGGTTTCCATGTTGCATGTTCTCTCTCTGCCATGTCATCTCTCTACTGTACACTTCATTAGAAATGGCTAAAATTACTTAAAAAGGTGATAAATAATACATCATTGTGAACGATTCTACTCTGCCCGATGAGCATGTTTACATTTGATACTTTAAGAACATACTGATGTTAACACTATTGGTAAGTATCATGAATACAGAACTTCAGATCTCAGGACTTCTTTCACACCTGCTGAATACACAAACATAGACTCTTGCTAAATCTACATGGTTATCAGTTTATTGTGTGTTGTGTCTAACACAACAGTCCTGCAATAAATCTTCATGATAATGTTCAGTGTTTGTTAATTGGTTCACCATTTGAAGCTGTAGTTTGTGAGCTCTTTGGATTAATATCAATATAAGAAGACTAAATATCACCTCACAGTCTATACAACCCAATTAGAGCATCTGTTTTGGATATTTGATTTGTTTGGTAGATTGGCTATTTTGATTATGACATGTTAATCTCCAGGGAGTCATGGACAAAACAGGCAGACAGACACAAACAAATACAGATGGTATTATAACATATTATAACATCCCCAAAAAATAAAAAATGCAGCACAAAGCCATGACTCAAACAATATCAATTTAAGCAACAACACCCACATGATTCTGTCTCCAGATCTTTTAAAATGGAAAAGTATTCAAAGAAATCAAAGAGATCTTGGAGTTTTTTTAACTTTCTATACAACATTTCAGTCCGGTGGTGCAGAGTATCCAAACACACTCATCCCAATTTCTGTACAAACATTTGGTACATATAAAAGTCCCATGATCACAGCAACATATAGTATATCTACAAAGAAAACTGAATGTCACAACCCTCATGAAGGCCGGATTTATAGCAACACTGTTGTATCACACTGCACCTAATCTGTACACAATAAACAGTCAGCTGTGAAATAAATGCTTATGCAATATAAAATATGTCATAGGAGTTCATGTGTTGTGTTTGCTATTGATGCATTTTCAGCTGGACTGAACCGTTTCTCCTGCTCTTCATTGTTACCTCTCAAATATACAGACTTTTGGTGCTCGGTGGCCATTATTTTAAATCTATGGACAACCAGGTTCGCTGAATCATCCATGCACGCTCAGCACATACTCTTCTACTGCCATCAGCCACTATATACCAAGAGGAAGAGGGGGGAGGAGAAGGAGGAGGAAAGGCCAGGGTCATCAGAGATGCGACCTCCCCTGTAGGCTCATGTAGCAGCTGTGTTTCTGAGCTGAACAATAGTCAGGAAGGGTTCAGTGCTAAAGTAACGTCGACTCAATGACCGATAATCGCTAATAATTGTGCAGGTCACGACGCGGGGGAGAGGATGGAGAGGATGGAGAGGGGGTGGATGCTGATGCCTTTAGAGTACCACGCTGACTGCTCGCCTCTCGTGACGCCGGCCTGCCCCACATATGCGTCTAAAATTAAAAACTGACCCCCCCTCCGCCTGTCAGTCTGCTGATCACAGCTCAGCCTGTGATGGCATGGCTTCCCTCGGAGCATCATTTTGCGTTCATCAAACTGGCTGACGCGCACATCCATGGAGGCAAAACCCCCCATAGAAATGTAAATATTGTTGCTGCTGCTGCAGCCGAGGCCGTCAAATGCGAGGGTATATTTCACCAACGCACTATATAGATAATGCACCATCAAGACACAAAATAAATGCATTAAAAGGATGTTTCTTACCTCCGTGCTTTCCTCTATTGGCCATTACAGGATGGATGAGGAAGAGGCGCAGGTGCAGGGATGCAGAGCGACGCCCAGGGAGACAAAAATGAAGCGATCATTGCATTGATTCTCAATAAAAACAATCAGCTGTCAATATAACCCATAAAAACACACGCTCACCTGTTTTCACCGGGATCCGGCTTTTGTACCTCATGTTGGTCGTCATGTTGTCCGCTCTCCTCCTTCTATTTTACCGACGCGATGGCTCACAGAAAGCGGCCCCTCGCCTCGCCTCCAAACCCCGGACAGACAGCAGGAGGGCGGGCTGAGCTGACAGATGAAGGCTCCTCCTCCTCATCAAGGACTCAGCCAGTCACACACTGCAGGGTTACAGCTTCTACAAGCAGGGGTCCCTACAGGATGTCATGAATGGGGTCAGGGTCCAAACCAAGCTGGAGTTATTCATTTAAGAGTCTCCAACCTCCTGTTGGATCTTGAATATCTTTTCACTGCTGTTGCAAGGAAAGAGCAAGTCACACTTTGTCGTTAGTGTATAGTGAATACATTAAATGATGAACATTTATTCCAACAGGTAAGCCAAGAAAAGAAAAAAACAGAAACATAAACACCATGAACATCTCTTCAAACAAGCTGAAGCTCATGTTTAAACTAAATCTCTGGCAATGCACTTAGTCTTAGAGTATAATTATATATAGTCCATCAGCTTTTCCTAATATTGAGACAAAAACAGCAGAGAGAAAAGATTATGTGTAAATATACACATTCTTCATATGTATATTTACACAAAACATGAAAAGACAAAGGACCAAACATACACAAACTCAGTACCCCTCACTACTCCCCACCCAAATAAACAGTTGAATAAGTTCACCCCTGGTTACACCTGAAAAAGTAAAATACAATCAAGTGATGTATGAGGTCGCAAGTGTTTATCATTATGATTATTTGCTAGACAGAATAGTAAAGGGGAGCAGGTTGAAAAGTTTCTGGATTCCTCCTCACCCTGAATATTACTAGCATTTAGTTAGATCCCGTGTGGTGGACAACAAGGCATACTACAGTGAGAATTAACACATATGTTTTCTTTCTATAAGACTCCCAATAATTCTAATAAAGACTAAAAATGTTAAAGAAATGTCATTAAAAACAATCAACAACTTTCTTTTCTCTAAACAAATTTTATTTCAGAGAAGAAATACAAAAAAATGTTGATGCCTAAAAACAAGTCTTTCCTGACAGAATGGTTATGAAATAACAATTATGTTTGTCGTTATTAGTTAAGACACATTTGCATATGAGAAGACAACAATAAAATGATGCAAGTGACATAAATGACAGCAGAGTTAGAAGAAAAGTTAAGGCTGTTTAGTCTGCTGCTCACAGAAGTCTGGAGGGAGTTTACATATAAAACAGTTAAACATTTTATATTTGTTTTTAAATGAGAAATACAGTATGATGAACTGACTGCACATGTAGTGTAACATTTCACACATTAAATCACATAACTGAAGCAAACACATGAAGATACTGGAGTGAACAGATTGATTAGTTTTCAGTCTGTAGTTTGGCACTGGCGTTAAGATCATCCAGCTCTCTATGATAAATATAAAAATATTAACAACATGGCACTTTTTTTTCCAACTATAACATGATCCTTAAGTCTGGTTGGTGCAATTAGTTTGACTATTTTCATAAAGTTCAGTAGCTCTTCCAACAAATGCCTAGATTTAAGTTTGTAGTGTTGGCTACAACGTAAGGTTTCTAGTTGAACACAGTTAAGGATAAATATTGTGTCCGAGATCGTTCCTCGTTCTCAACATGGACAGTTTCACCTTTCAGTATTTAGTATTTATTGCATTAACAGACTGAAGCCATCCAAAAGGTAAAAAGGTGATAGAAAACATGAGAAGCACAATAATTTTTAAGCAAAATAAATGCAAAATTATACCAGCTGAAGCTTGGACTTGGACAAAATGCACAATTCGTACACATGTAAACATGTTAGTGTGATGGCAAAACATCTTAGTACCGTTGTAACTGGCATTTCTGTAAAGATCAAAGGCGAAATAACATGTCGACGATAATTATCCAGTATTTATTTAATCATGTTTGCATTTTTCATTTTTGTCCCGTCGCACTCAGCAAACTTGTAGCCACAAAAAAAGGACAATCAGCGAAATTCATAAGTGGATTGTAAGAAGAGTCTTGACATGACGTGGAAGGAAAATAAAAAACATCAGCAGTGACCTCCTGAACAGCTGATGGATGGATGTTTGGAGGGAAGAAGAAAAAAATTATGGTGGTGGTGTAATCCTGGTACCTGGTTAATCAGCAGAGTGGCATCAGCGATGGACTCAGAGGAGGACCAGGTGTGTGTGTGTGTGTGTGTGTGTGTGTGTGTGTGTAGACTGTATATATATATATGTGTGTGTGTGTAGACTGTATATATGTGTGTGTGTGTGTGTGTGTGTGTTGGGGGAGTTGGGATCACCGTGCTTCCCTTCTGCTCCGACTCCTTCAGTCGTCTGATTTCATCTTCATCTGTGCCTGCATCTGAGCGATCATCTCCTGCATGCGTCTCAGCTACAGAGAGAGATGAAAAATAAAATCGTGATGAAGGAAAGTTGATTGACATGTTGACGTCAACTATCACAGTCCAAAATATTTCCCTTTTATTTCTCAACAACAGAAGCTTCAGTTCAGTAAACTTTATATTTTCCAAAAAACGTGGGTAAATATTTCCAGGGAAAAATCCTCTGCAGGGAAGTGAAGTGTTTCATGTTTCTCGCATCTTATTCAGAAAAAAACGAAGATGACTGCTTAACACCTAATGTGTGTTCAAAAGTAAAGCTGAAATAAACATGTCTGTAGCTTCTTACAGTAACTGTCATGATCTGCTTCGTTAGAATAACCTCAGTTCTGTGAAACGATGTGTGAAAATTATGCTGTCGTCCAAACACGTCTTCAGACAAACCACAACGGCTGAACAAACTAATAAAAGAAGTGCAGTGAGGCAGAGAGGCTAAAACACTAGAACGACCATACAGTGCTGAATACTCACTGTGCAATGCAACACTTGCACCAAAATGAAAAAGCATCTGAGGATTAACACTTGACAGGAAATATACAATAAACTGAACAGAACAGAGGAGCATTAAGATTATTAAATTATTCAGTGTTTTAATGCCTCATCATATGATGTATATTCATATGAGCACAGTCGTTGAATGTGTTTAAAAATGAATGAAGCATAAAATCAATGTCAAAACAATAAATACATGAAGGGTGAAGGGTAGATGAATGTTAATAATAACAACGGACCCTTAAATAAGTGAATGATGTAAGTAATGCTCATTAAAACAGATAATGAGCATGTAAAGCTTTTAAACATTTTAAAACTCATCATGGGTCACGCTGACAAACTCTCCTGTAGCTTTCTTCAATGTCTAGCGCCGTCTTGTGGCTGAAAAGAAAACAGTATGTGGCCTTTTCTTCTTCACATTTAATCTGGATATCTATATCTATGTATTCTGTCTGTTTATACACATGTATATGGTGATCAAGTGACAGTGATCAACTTCTACCTACGTCATCTTTCATTGGAAACTTAATTCTTAATGTTTAATTAATTGTGTGTTTCCTTTCAAGTCATATGAAGATAAATTTCCTGCTGTGCACAGACACTACCAGTGAATTTTAATTCATTCATTTGAAGTATAACTATTGAACATTGTCTTAATTTGTCCTAGAATGATGCACTGTTTCTAGGAACCTTTCAATTAAATAATGTTTACTTATCGACTCCTTCCAAGTAAATCATTAGTAGAGAAATTTCTGTAAAATAAAGCATCACTTTTTCATGTGAAGTCTAAGTATAACACCATCACCTACAGTGAAATTTCCTCCACCTGAAACCCTGACAACACAAAGACAAACAGGCCACTGTCCCTTCCGCTTTTCTCCTCACACTACTGAAGTCATTCCCACCATAAAACCTGGTCCGGACATCCATGCAGGAAATGATGGCATATCCTGCCTGGGCACATTGTTGACAAACAGCTCTGATTGCACCCCGCCTGCTCACTACGGTGCACTACAGCAGCAATACAAACAGGCCAATCAAGAGCAATCAGGAAACAGTTTATAGCCTGACGACGTGCAGAATCCATGGCCCAAAAGGTAAACAATACATACATTAGGAACATAATAGGTGAATATAAATAAATGTTTCTTTCTCGAGTATGGTCACACTGGTTACCTGGTTTTACCTTGAAGTCCAGGGCCATAATGTTAGAGGCACATGTTGATGTTTTAATACAACAAAGATGACAAGGCAGTTAAAGTGAGTCTGCATTTATTCTTCACTACATATGCTCCTTTTTTAAACAATACTCTGTATGTACACTAAAGGAGTGCTTAAGTTCAGGTGAAGCTAATGTGAGGCTTCAGCAGTCTGCATTAGTCAAAGCGGATACCTTTGTTATGCTGATACACAGACAGATCTGATTACACAGGGATTCAAAGAGTACCACACCAGTGTTTTTTTTTTTGCATGTCTAAGCTGAGTAACTACGATGTGTATTCACTTTCCATTAGTCATTTCCCAAAGCACGCAGCCATATTTAACCTCAATATTTAACTCAAATAACTTGTTGAATGCTTTTTTCATTGTGAAAACATTTGTGACTCACGCTCAAAGAACATATTTTTTTTTTGGTGGGACTAATTTTTCATGCCAGAGACTACTTCACAGCCACTAAGGAGAGGAGGAGTACTTGCAGAGGCCAATAGATTTTTTTTTTTAAACACTAAAATGCTGTTAGTTTTATATTATAACATATAATTTATTATATATATATATAAATTGTATAAAATTATATAAATTATTATATAATTTGGAAAACATTTAAATCAATTTAATATTTTAGAGCCTGTATTTACAGCTATCCACTTATTGTATCAACAAAGACAGATTTGAGCCCGAAGTAAGACGGAGTTTGCATGCATCTTTGTGATTTCTTACCTCGGCCTCTTTCTGTAGCAGGATCTGGTCCTTATCCATAACTTCCTCATCCACAGCCCTGCAGACAAAGAAAACACATTCATTCAAAGGTTTGCTTGAAACAGAGCAGTTTAACTGCTGTCTAAATGAATCAGTGTCTCACCTGCCCGCTCTCTTCAGCCTCTCTGAGCGGAAGTTCTCATAATGCAGATCCTGAGTTACCTCCTGGAGGTCTTGCATGTGGGTCCTGCAACAAACAGACATGCAGTCCTTTCTTCACACACTGGGAGGCAGCAGAGCTTTGCTGTAAACGTTTTCTGTAGTGGACTATTACAACCAGCTTAATGAGAAAGAGCTTCAGTAAAGGTGTTTAAAGACTTTCCTACCAAACATCCTTTTACTATAGCACTTTTATTGCCATAGGGACTCACACAAGCATGGTGCGTAGTTTGAGGAAGTCATTGTGCTCAGGGTTCTCCACTTCAACAACTCCCCAGGGGTACAGACGACCACGGATCTTCTTCCCCTTCACCTCAATCAGCTGGTTAGAGCCAATCACAGCAAAGGGAATGCTCGCCTGGGAAAGGAAGATAAAAGTCAGTGGATCCCCAGAGAGGAACAAATCAGAGGAAGTAGATACGGAAAATAAGGGTATCAGAGAGGAGAGGGGATGAAGTAAAGGGAAACAAGGATGGATAGGAAAATGGTATCTGCCGCTGAGCTGGCTGACATCAGCTGGCGTGTTCCTCTCTCACCTTCAGGACTCTAGTCTGTTCCTTGAACTCCTCGTCCTCATCAGAGTCGGCGTCAGGTAGCTGATAAATTTTGATCCCATGCTCTGCGATCTCATCCAGGATCTGACAGGTGGAAAAACAAAAAGAAACACAGGGTTAGCTGGCAGTGTCGAGACCTCATCACGACCTCTTGATGTGTCCCACTGTAATAGTTCAACTCTTGAACCCTGCAGAGGTGTCACTGCCGACACTACAAGAGGGTCAGTTGACTTTTTGTTATCAGTCTGTACAAAACAGTCCAGAAACCAAAGACTGAGAAAGCCACTCTGTTTAAAACAGTAAAACATCCCTGTTGCCCTTATTATCCCTGGTTCTTCGATATACAGTATCTTCAATAAAAGGTCTCCATTTGTCCCTTATAACCTTTTTATTTTGTTTTTATGCTTCATTTTGTGTAAAGTGACAAAGTTTAGTTTATCCTAAATTAAAGTCTGATAACATAAATTTAAGTTTTTGTCAATGAAAGCTACAGACCATTGCTGTAGAAAGTGATCCCAGCCTAGCACAGACTTCCTTATCTAAACATACACTTTATATAAAATGTGTGCACTTCTCCGTAAACTGAGTCATATAGACAAAATAACAGCTCCCGCTCTGACCCATACACAGAAAGTAAAAGAGCTCTATAGACTAATAGGGGGGTATGAGTGAGTAGCTGCTGTTGCAGCAACACATTTAATTAAAGCCCCCCGTGGAGGAAAAGAGGGGTGAGGCAGAGAGGGTAGACAGGTGAAAAATAATAATGGTCTGTGTGTGTGTGCTTAACTTCTCAAAGAGTCAGAAACAAAGTTCTCACCCTCCTTTCTTCACGGGCCGACCGGTGAAGAAACAAGTTAAAACAAAGGAGCTTTCTTCCTCGCTACCTCAGGGACAGATGTCAGTATTTATTATTCTAAACATCAAAGCTGCATTTGTCTTTTGTGTTCCCGAGCGCAGAATTTTTGAATCCACAATGTAGTCTTATGTAATGGAGCCAAAAAATGTCAAGTGTTGTTTTCCTGACATTTTGGGGGACTTTCATGTACTGTAGTGTATAATAGGACAGTGGTCAGTCAGCCAGGAGCCTGGGAAGTGAGCACAGGTTTTCCTACAGAGCACAGCTCCTGTTTGAGCCGTTGTTATGGCTGTCGCTTGTTTTCTCAGTGAGCCCTGTGCGCAGTGTGTGTGAGATAGTGTGTGTGCGGGGACAGTCGGGTATTGTTGTGGGGCAGATCTAAAAACAAACAGGCTTTGCAGGACTCAGAAGAGAGCGTGACACAGGACCAGAGCCTCACACACACACACACACACACAATTTACAGATCCGCTGAACATGGAGGCTGGATAAACATCATTCTGGGGCAGAGTGTAAAGAATTTTGGGAAAGTCTGCACTGGGTGGGAAGATAAACACCCATGACACAATGGCAGGAAAAAATGAAACAAACAACAAATCCAGTCACACAAGTAGATAAGATAGACATAAGCTGAGACAAAAATGCAACGAAACAGGAAAAAATGAAAGGTCACTAATCAAAAAATAAAAAGAAACATTTTATGAGCACAAACTACTATTAAATATCTGGAAACAATATCTGGTCATCACAGGGACATGACTCTGTTGTCTGCCATCATCTGTTTCCAGACCTTGCTAAGCCAAAAGCTGCAAAATGGCTGTTTACCTGAATTATTCTGTTCCGTAACGTGTGCTTAGTAGTGCCTGACACCTATAATCAAGACCTCTCAGGGATCATCAAATGTCAAAATCACTGCCTGCTCCAAATCCCTGTTGTCTCCTGCTGATTTACTGTACACAATGTAGGCCCTAATCCCTAATGTTACACCAGCCTCTCCTCCTCCTCCTTCTCCTCCTCCTCCTCCTACCAGTTGTGTATTTTCGTTGGCACAGAGAAGTTGGCAGTGGGAGCCATTTTCATTTTATGACCATCCTGTCCGGCTATAATACAACCTCCAGCCCCCGCCCCTCTCTGTGCTGTTATGGTTGGCCGTGCAGGTCCACTCAGTGCTGTCGGGGCAGTGGACAAACAATGCCACACAAGTCTCTGCCTGAGTATTAATTAGAAAAGGAAGCCAAAGATTTATCGCCTTATGTTTCTGGCTCACATCGGTGAATATGGAGCATTGTTTGTGCAGCTATTCCATCATGTTGGCCCGGTTATGATAAGTGCGAGGGTGGTGGCTGATGCTGTCACTTAGAAAATGAGTTGTAAATTAGACAAACCGCAGGTGAATCATAGCAGATGTGTATTTCCATTGTAAAGTTGGGCTCATTCAGATCCAGGAATGGCTGTATTAAATATACTGTTGCGGTTATGTGCAGCCCAAATATAGCATACCCGCAGGTCTATACATAGATATAATTATACATGGTGAAGCCGTGGGAGACATGGCTAAGCAGTTTTTCTGCAACTGCACAGCAGGTATAACCAAAACCTCCAATCATAATGAAACAGAGTGCAAACCCATCATTACAGGGATCAGCCGTTTCATCACGTCAACCTGACGAGGGAATAATATTTTCATGATTTGTTCATTCTCACAAACAAACCCACAAAAATATGAATGACTCAAACACATGCTAAGCGATGAGAAATGAATCCTGGACAAACAACGTTGGAAGAAAAACAAATAGTTCGCAAAAGAAAAGACTAAAGAAACAAAAGAGGGGATTGTGGTGAAGTCCTGGCATTCAACAGGTAATCGCATGCACAAGCATACTTTGCAATTATACAGCATGATTGTTGAGGGCATGGTTGAGTCTCCTTTGGCCTGGCATGGTGTTTGTATCTATTAAACTAAAACTCTAACGGAGAACAATACTTGGAAGTAGAAACATTCACAAAAGCATTCTTGGAAAATCAACAATGCAGAGAGAGAGAGAAAAAAAAATCAACAAAACAAAACAATCAAACAGCATCTTGTGACTAATCACCCCTGACTAAGAAGAGCAGGGATCGGAAACTCAGGGGGGCTAGACCATCAGCACTTTTATGTAACGTTTATGTAACCTCACAGCTGCATGCCAGCTTCTGTGGAGCGGTCATGGGAATGAAATGGTGCATCTTTGCCATCAGGAGTAGTATATCTGGTCAGCTTTCAGCTGCTATTAAAGGTCCAGTATGTAGGATTTAGTGGCACCAAGTGGTGAAGTTGCAGATTGCAACCAAATGAATACTCAAGCCTCACCTTCTCCTTCCCAGCATGTAACATGGCAGACTCAATGGAAGAGGACCCACTCTTACTGTAGATATAAGGAGCTCATTTTAAGACAACAAAAACACACCGATTCTTATTTTCAGGTGATTATACGCTAATAAAAAAATACTAATGAATATTGTATTCCCTTGCTAAAAGGAAATACTCCTAAATCTTACACACTGGACCTTTAAACTTTGTTTCATAATGAAAAAACACTGAGGGACAGGGGCCCTCTTTTTCCAAGACTGCAGAGTTTATTAAAAGGAAAATCCCAGTCCTGGTGAGCCTTAAATCCCTTTTTCTGAGTGCTCTCTGTCCCAAGTGAGATTCCTGTAGGTCCAACTGCATGTCTACATATTGGTAAAAAAAAAAATCAACTGCTTGCTTTGCACCTTCTAAATCCACAGAAATATCTGCTGTTCAGATTGAACACTGTTGACCTTACCCGGTGATATACAACCACAGAGCATTAGATGATGTATTCAATATTTTAAAAAAAAGTTACAATCAAGGTGTGTGTTTTGCATCAAAGGGTTAAACTTGCACTCGAAGAAGCATATTTTCTTTTTCTTCAAAATCCAAAATGGTTCCAGTGACATACTCATGCTGCAAATGATGATGAGCCCATTTACTCGTTTACATTTTTGTCTAATTGCTTCACATTTCCTAAATGCTGTGTACAGTCATGCATAGTCATGCATGGTGAATAAACTACACACACATTCCCAGTTTATTTCCAGGATTTCTACTGTGTTTCACAGTGTAGTGAAACAAAGACCACCACGCATAACATCATAAAATAATGAATACTTAACTTTTACAACTTTAATCTCCAAGTAAAAAGCACAAAGTGTAGCTATCGTTGAGGCCATCTATTAACTAAATTTATCCATAATCCATACGCTAAGATTCATATTTGTTCAAACCAGGAGAAACACCCTACAAAATGAAGCACTGGTGGAATCTGATGAATTCCACCTGTCCAGTCAAAAATGATGTTAAAATGTGAGTTATGGACAAGAAAAGCTATGTCCTCTTAACCACAAAATGAAGAACCAACTCACATTTACTGTGATGAGTACTAGTACCTCCAGTTGTTAAGAAAAGTAAAAAAGTCTCTACACTATGACTACATAATGTATAGAAATCGAAGAAGGCTCTTAAGTAAACATGCCAACAAAAATGAATAATTACACAGAGTGTACAAAAGCACAGAGCACTTGCATCACTGTAATGAATATTCCAGACAACATGTTACAAACCTCAATTACAAGATTACAAGACAAACATCAAAAGTCTGCGAGCATAAAAAGAAAAAAGCTGATTCCTTGCTAGATTCCTAAAACTATTCTTTAGCTTTAAAGTTAATTTGCTAACCTTAAGACACATGAGAACAAATGCTTCTCTCTTGCCAGGAAACGCCTTTCAACTAGCCGGCTCTCTTCTGCCTGCAGGGAGTCTGAGGGGGTGAGGGAGCCCCAACAATACCTGATCTAAGGGGGTTGAAGGGATTTAGACCTCATACCAGCTTCCTACACACAAATACACACACACACAAATACACACACACACACACACACACACACACACACACACACACACACACACACACACACACACACACACACACACAAACACAGCTGACTGCTCTCTAACATTGAGAACTGGTATAATCTGGTGTAGGAAAAAAGTGTAGCTTTGTAGCTCCAGGAGGCCAGGCCAGGTCTGGATCACCGGCGATGGAGGATGACCTTCAAACCATCAACAGAGCAAAGCCCTCTGACTCCTAAAGTACTCATACAGCACCAACTCTGACACGTAGGCAGAGAACAATACTTTTCTGTTCACAGGATTAAAGATACTTGCATGCATGCATGCACAGAAACACATTCCAGATATATTCAGTCAGAGTCTGAGACTGAGTGGACGTGTCAGACTGGACCAGAACAGCTGGATTTGGATTTTTTTAACAGGAGGTGCTGATGGAAAGTACAGAGGAAGTCATCACAGCCAAGGTAACGGGCAGGCATCATATGAGTTGTGGTGATCAACACACTCACACACACAAGCACACACTCCTATTGTTTGGGCTAAGTATTAGTATAGTTAAGACCACCCACCTCTCACACTGATCAAAGAGCACGGGGAGGAACAATCAAGCTATTCATGTAATCTTGTATCTAGGTGAGATTTAGGATTTTAAACCACACATCAGGTTCTGCGCCTTGCTCTGGTAATCAAAAGGGTTTCACACAGCAAACTCAACAGCACTCATTAGCAGCACAGCAAAGTCCGGAAACCATCTTTTCAGGCTGGCCCGCCAGACAAGGAAACCTGCTGTTTTCACACTGTACTCGACTTGAGAACAGATGATTATGTGTAATAGAGCTACTCGCACTATGAGGAAAACCGTATATATTTGTTATTTTTAAATCTGCAGAGACATGAAGCATACTGGGGCACAATGACTGCTGGAGGGCAGAAAAATAAATATGTCCGCGTGTTTGAAACACAGGCAGGAAAAGGACCCGGGCACAAGCTGACCGGGGGGCACACACACTTACACACAAACACACACAGGAGCAGGGAGGTAAGAATGAGTAATCACCATTCAACCTTTACTCATGAGGCGGTAGCCTCAACACGCACAAAGAAAGAATATTAAAAATGGAGTTGAACATGAAACCTCACGTGTTCATATACCTACATCATAATTTCCTTTTCTAGCTCGACCAATCTGACCACGGAAGTTTTCACTTTCTGTTATTGCCATTTAGGAAAACCTAGTGACAATCGTGCCTAGTACAAGCAGTCCAGCACTGATAATGTGTCCCAGCGGAGCTGTAAAGCTGGTTCACACAGCAGGACTATAGCAGACCTGCTGTGGGAGACAACAGCAAGTCAGACAATGAAGGGAAAACTGTCAGAGTGCCTCGGCCGGGGGTGAAATATGGCAGCTGAGGAGACAAACATGAGGGAGGGTTATGCATGGGAGACAGTGAGCAGAGATGGACTGGGAAGGACAAGAGGCTGGCTGAGTGAAGAGAGAACAGATAAGGAAGATAAGACAAGGATGTGGGTAGAAGGCACAGAAGGGAGGAAAACAGAGGGGAGTGGAGGGAGGAAAAAGGGCCGAACTATTGTCTGCAGCCTAGCGCGAGAACAGAGGAGGAGCTGGGTTTTCTTGCTATCACTGACCTGTGACTTGCAAGAGCAGCCTTTAGTCTTTACAGAAGAAAAAAGAAATTGGGGTCGAGGCTCCTGGCAAAAATGGATCCAGCCAACAAAATTAAAATGGTTTCATAGAACTTTCTTAGAGCTTAGCTCGTTAGGTTTTTGTATAGAAAACCTGAGATTAGTTTTAGTCTTCCAAGACCGAGAAAGCTATGAAATGTCAATGTATCGTCTCACATTTTAAAAAGTTTTTCTGTTTGGCAGTTGACTTCTTGAATGTTTGAGCTTCTCTCCAGCACCTGAATGCTCCAACCCTTAAGACATAACAGCCTTCAGTTTAAACTGCATTATGACAAAAAATTAAACAATAAAAAAGACGAAGAAAACTCAGAGGATTTTAAACCTCTACAAGTTACATTTTTCATACTGCACCGACCTGAACAACCAGCTGCACACTGATTTGAATTTTATACTAATATTTTGACACATTTTTACTACTGAAAATAAAATAAAGTTGTTTTGCAAATTGAAATCAAGGAAGGGTGCAACTAATGACACTTTTAATTAGTGATTAATCCGAGGATTATTTGTTTAATCTATAAAATGTCGGAAACCTGAGGAAAATGGCTGTCACAGTTTCCTAAAACCAAGGTTTCTTCTGTAACCTTTGATTATTTTTTGGATTAACTGTCTGAAACCCAATAAAATATTCAGTTTATTATCACAATAGAAAAGAATAACAGCAAATCTTCTCAATTTAGAAGCTGCAGCTCAGGGCTCGACTCGACTCTGACTCGATTAATTATTCTAGCTAGACTTTTGTGGAAAAAAAGAGAAAAAAAGCACTCTTCTGTTAAGACTTAGGCATTTTTGCTTCCATTAGGATCCAGTCTAAACCAGCTATGTACCCTCCTCTATGTCCCAGTGAAGTAGTTTGAGACTAAAGCCCTGCACAGGATATGACTGTAAGGTCCCAGACTGTGAGGATCAGTCCCTCAATATACCCTCCTCAGGGCAACTTATGAGCTGGAGACCACAGTGACCCTGGTGAAGGAAATTGGCATTAGAGCAAATAAAAAAAGGAGGACACAAAGAGGGAGAGGAAGAAAGTTAGAGGCAGTTGAGTGAAACACTGCCAAGAAAGGAAGGACTGGGCGAGAGGCAAGTAGAACTAAGGGGATAAAGGCTCGATGGAAGGATGGGAGGTTTGTTACCTTTGTCCGTGAGCCTGAGCTGTGCAGGGCAGCAGGTTGTGTCTTGTCAGTGGAACACTTTTAAAACCTTACAGGAAACTTATATTATTCTTTACAAGCTGTTTCCCCTTAATAATAGGAGAAAGTACTAAACAAGCCAGGAGTGTGAGGGGGGAGGTCTCATTTACTGAGAGACAAATGGCTCGAAAACAGTGAGAAAGTACCCTGCAAAAAAAAAACGAACTAATAAATACTGTGGGAGAAATGCTGGGGGTTATCAATCATGCTCCAGCACTTGGCTTTCTGGCAGGTTCTTGGCTACTGGCGCTCTGACCTCAAAGGAAGGCCCGGTGCCCCGCTACACTGCATTGGACTGTATGTTAGGACTCAGGCACGTATACCTAAGAGCCACTTCAACTAATCTGATCAGACCAACAAATACTCGAGGCCGATATATTTGTTCTCCTGAGAGACACTTATAATGACAAATGAGTGTTGCTATGACGCTTACAATTTACAATGAGTACATTTACATGCACACAAGAAACCAGAATACTGTGATAAATCAATAGAGGCAGGAAATCTGAAAGCAAACTGACAATAGGATTACATGTCATGGTATGTTTTATGTAAAGGCCCTGGAATAATTTAGATGTAGTAAGTGGAAATGTCACCAGAGCAAGGAGGGGACTTCCTCTGTAGCTGTAAAGCAGCTGCACTCCATTCTGTTTAACTTAAAGACACAACTTTTGCATGAGTTCAACTTTTCACTTAACAGGAAGACTAATACAGAGTTGTTACATCTGCACTCTGTATCGAATACAGTTTGAGTCGTAGCCTGGCCCAAGTAATTTTAGGCCAAAGAAGTGCAGCTATGAGAAGTGTTTTGCCTGGCTGCATGCATCTCTCCCTGTGCTGTAAAAATGTGTCTGTTTGTGACTTTGTCTGAAGAAAGGAATAATCATGTTAATTATAAACATATAAATGTAGCCATTTCAATAAAATCAGGGATACTATGCAGATTTGAAATACATCGGCACAGCAGCATACTTATTTTTACAAACTGAGATAAGTATAAACGTTGTGCATGCCCAAAATGTGGCCCAACAGGAAATTATACAGCCCCCTTAGGGACACATGATGCCATTTCTAAATGTGGGGTAGATAGTACAATTAACCCTCTCTATTTCCTGTCAATAATTACTTGTCCAGGAACTCGCTGTCATTACAAAGAGACGTGGATAAATGCGGTTTGGGAACAAACATGTTTTTGTTATAGTTAGGCATATATATGGTCTGTATGAGTTTGGGTAGTATGTGTTTCTGTGTGTGTGTAGGCCTATGTGCCTGAGTTTGTCCATTTTGTTGAACTCAGCTGCTAATTGTTCCTTTGCCTACAGTGGGAAATGTCTGTTGAGGGAACACTTAACAGAGCATGTGAACAAACTCTTCTGGACAGATAATGTTGTGGATAGTTCAGAAGAGGTCAGATTGGAGTGATAGTGTTACAGTATTTCTGCGACCCACCTTTTTATCATTTCCTAGTCTACCACTTTTACAGTTGTTAACTGAATAAAGGACATGACATGAACTAATCTAAACATGAGTTATATTAAAAACTGTAATCAAGAGGTCAGAAAGGCAACAAGCTTGGGGGTTTTCTGTAGTTTGGGGCGGGGGTCAGTGGTGGCAGGAAACATGGTTTTGTTCATCTTAAGTGCCAGAGGAACACTCAGAAGGTTTGAGGAAGGTCACAACACAAAACAACTTTACAGAACACAATTCATCTGGTAGGTCCCTTAAGGACAAGCACTGGAGGGATTTCAGCTTTTTTGTGCTGCAGCGACAATTATTCTGTGGTTCACAATAGTGAAACCACGGAACCACTGAAGTTAAGTTCTTGTTTTGTCCCAATGTAGCAAATATGAAATCCTGTTGTCTTACAAAATCCAGGAAGAAACACTGTAACTGTGACCCAGTATTCCTAAGATGCTGCATCAGCAATTTCAAGCAGTCCAACTGTGGGAGCTCTAAACAAAGCAGACTGGCTCGCAGAAGAGAACAGAGCGGAGCTGGACTCCGGTCAGCCTGACGCCCTGCCAGACCACCGGCTCCGAGACCTGAATGAGAGGCAGGTGGGAGGTCTGGGCATGCACGGGCAGGTGGGGAGACAGGCTGACTTCCAATTAAAAACATAGTGAAGTGGGCCGAGCTGAAAAAAAGTAATTTGCAACAACAGCCCACACACCACCCGCATATTTTTTTCTGAATTAAGACTGCAACTAATGATTATTCCCTTTATGAGTTAGTCTGACTTTTTTCTTGATGAAATAATAAAATATGCCCAACACAAGTTCCCAGAGCAAATGGTGATGTTTTCAAATGACTTGTTTTTATCCAGTATCGTGTAGAATACTGTCCAAGGAGGAGAGGCGAGGAGGGAACACAGATGCAGGAAAATCCTATTAACTCCTCTCGCATGAGAGGTTATCACCTGAACCCGTTGCAGTGAGGCGTATCTCTGTTGTATTGCACTACTGTGTCTTTCCCCCTCTGGACAGCAGGAAGCTGAGGAGCGTGCAGGCAGGCACACACTTGGGACACTTCCAACAGGAAGTATCTGGGATGGGTTGAGACTGGATGTGATGTGCTGCCTCTATATTATATACAACACTCTTTTCCTACGTTTGTCCCTCCTACTGTTTCCCGTCTTATGTCGTCCCTCCCTGTACTTTTGAACAATCTGGCAGTGTCATCAAAAACACCAAATGTGAGCCATTCATCACTGTAACTACAGGGGGAAGTACAGCACATGTGTTCTTTCTCACATGAACGCACGGATATCTTACACACTACAGTGCCAATAAGGATGGATAAATTAGTTTGCTTTGATTGCTGTATTATTCAATGATGCACTTTCTAATGGAAAAACCATGCAACTGTAGATGGGACAAAACAAAAGTCCCCAACATCCTGACAACGGGTGATTAGACATTCCAGCTTTGTGCCAAGAATCAAATATAGAGGATGCAAAGATCAGAAAACAGTAGATACAGATCAATGTGTATGTGCGTGTGTGTGTGTGTGTGTGTGTGTGTGTGTGTGTATAGACATCAAACCCACCCTTCTCTTCAGGCGATCCCTCTCCTTCAGTGTCAGTGTGTCAGCCTTGGCAATGACTGGGACTATGTTGACTTTGCTATGGATGGCTTTCATGAACTCCACATCGAGAGGCTTTAGACTACAGAAGAAACATATGATTAAATATAAAGAATAATTAGGACAGTGGATGGTGGAGATAAAAGTTAAAAGTTATAATTATGTTATGTAAAATCACTGGGCACTGGGACACAAAGCATGGGATACAGCTCCATTTAGGTAACTACATTCACTTAAATATATATAAACAACGATAAATTGGAGGAAATTCACCTTTTCTCGCTATAATTAGGAGCTCAACAACTACTATGCTTCTTTCTAGTCGGTGAAAGTGAAAGTTGACTAGCCAAAGACAGTAACAACTCCGTGCTACAAAACAGTGCAACTCTAGCTAGCAGATTTAGGGGGCGTTCTGGTGGGTGTTACAGTGTGTCAGTGTTTCCTGTACAGTGTTCTATTTTTGCCTTCTTTCTCGTAATCTTGAATGTTGATGAATAGTAATGTGTGTGTTTGTTTACCCGTGTCCAAATGGAGATATGAAATAGAAGCAGCAGTGCACCCTGTTGTCCACTATGTGTCTTCGGTTGAGCCCACTCTCATCGTGGAGGTATCTCTCAAACTGATTGTCAATGTACTGGATGATGGTCTTGAAGCTGACATCAGACAGAGGAGTAGACAGAAGTCACATAAATAACCATGCAACACGCTTGAATGATCGAATGAATGAATGTCGGTTTCCAGGAAAGGAAATCATACGTGTCATTTTGAAAGCAATCAGAAAACATGTCAAGAAGGAGTTTCACAATCAGGGAGAAATAGTGAGCAAAATATAGCTTTGGACATTGACTCAGCAGTGCTTCTTTATGTGTCAGGAGATATGTCACTGTTATAAAATTCTATATCTGCAGTTTTGTGATCAGATGAATGGATTCATTTTAGTTGAATCACTGAAAAAACTAAAAATACAGGTGAATACTTTAAAATCTCTTCAAAAGCTGCTGTTACAGAAAAGTGTGTTTCACAGGCTCATCACCTTAGCAGTGATTTCAGTTCCCAGTTCCCAGATCTCAATCCTCTAGGCAGACAGTACAGTCTGCAAATCAAATTGTAGAATGACTCGTCATTTTTAAATATGTTAAACCACTGACTGTCTGATCTCTGTTCAATGTACTGAGTGTGTAGTCCTTAACTGGCGTGAACTAATTATCAAAAAGACAACAATAACAAATGTTGCAGAGAGAAAGCAAAGGGAAAGTTTTTTTTGCAGCTGAGTGAGAGTGTAGAAATACAGCTATGCCAGCACAATCAACAGGAGACAGAATGCAGAGGGAGGTGAGGTCAGACATAGGGAGTTTGTGATGCAGCTTGAGAAAGGGAGCTGTTGAGAACAGGAGGGAAGAATGGGAGAGCACATTGGACGGGAAACATGTCGCAGATGTTTATCACTCCCTATTCCTCCACGCTACATGAACACACCAGTCCTGGCTGTTGATAGCGTCACCATATCCAGGGGTATCAACCACAGTGAGGCGAAGCTTCACTCCTCTCTCTTCTATCTCCACGGTTGACGCCTCGATCTGCACCGTCCTCTCAATCTTCTCTGTGGAGGTGAAGTGCAAGAATAATTGAAGGGTGGCATAACAGAGTAGACACCTCAGTACCTACGTAGATTCATAACAAACAAAAATTCGTGCCTGAGCTACGTGCTTACACAAGCCACTGAGCTGCCACAACCGCAGGATCAGAGGAGCTGGATACGCCTTAAAAAATGAAATCATGGGTTTTGTCATCTAAAAAGACTGTGTTTTCTTATCTGTACAAACTGACCAGGGAGTGTCTGGATAATTGTTTTCCAGTGAGAACAAGTCTCAAGCTAAGTCAAGTCATAAGAAGGGCAGGGTCATATTTCGAGGCTAAGGCATTCCCAACATTCCCCTTGAAATAATGCTCTGCTGGAGACATTGCAGCAGACATTTCTCTATTATTACAGTGTGTATGTGTATGCACGTGTGTCTGTGTCTGTGTACTGGGGAACATACCTGCAGCACCAGGAATGTAGCGTTCAGGATAGAGATCAGTGAGAAACAGGCTGTTTATAAGTGTTGATTTGCCTAAACCAGACTCCCCTGAAGAACAAAGAGAATAGAAAATAAAGTTTAATTCTCTGAAGAAGTCACACAGCCTACATTAAGAGCAAAGAGTGATCACTCACCAACAACCATTAGGGTGAATTCAAACCCCTTTTTCACTGATTTTCGGTGCACTTGGTTCGGGAGGTTGGCAAATCCTACATAACCTGTTGCATCTGGGAACTGTGGAGCACAAAAGAAACTGAAATTAACAAGGAAGTGTTGAACTAGTTATATTATGTGTAATAACTCAAATCAAGGGGCAGAGTAATTGTGCAATTTTAATGTTATGTAATTTCCTGGTTTTTATTACTGATTATTAATTTAACTCAGTAAATCTGCTAAATCTACGAGAGCATTATAAAAGTGAAATTAATGATGATGCATACTATTGAAAAATTCCAACAGGCAATAAAGCCTAGCCATGAAACGCTTGCATTTATACAGGATATCCTCTCTGGATGCCTGTGCAAGTGTGTGTGCATGAGATTACACGGACCATGAGTCTTAATGACCACTGCCTTATTAGAAACCCCTCCTGTACACTCTGCCAATCTGTCGTACTGTAGCTCGGAGTAAAAACTGTAACGTGGTGACATTTCTCATCATCACCTACTCACCTTCCCTTTCTCTCCAGATTGCGACATCGCTGTTGTTGTTGACTGGATGTCTGACGAGCCTGCTGGTGGAAAAAATATATAAGATATGATGGTGATCGATAAGTCACCTGAAAACAGTTCAGAGTAACTTCCCACGTAATAACAGAAGGTTAGTAGTCGTTCACTCAAGATGTCATCTAAAAGTTAAAACTAATTCATGCTAATGTTTGATGATAAACACTTAGTAACGATCAGATTTTAGGGTGGGTAGAATTAGGATGGGTTATAAAGATAAAATCCTTTTCACAGTATATCTTATTTTATATATGATATTCATATATATCTCAAGATTCAGTATATTTCTTAGGAGACTTTATATATTGGTATATATCTTCGTAGCCATAACAACAACTGAACAGGCAATAGACCCCAAATTATCCTTACGTCACAAATCTTCCTTAGCATTATCTTCAGGATATTTATGCTGTGAGCTGCGACTTGGACAACTCATTGACTCCGCGTTGAAACATTCATTCAGGCCGATGTCTACACTATTCTTTAACATTATCAGACGGAAGGAGAACAGATTAAAAAGCTCTGGGCAACAAATTTGTTCCCAGACTTCCATTAAACTGTTACAGTTTTGTGTGCCCCGCGCTGCTGCCCTCACTCTATGACCCTGAGCAGGCGACAGAGCAACAAGCCCGCTTGATAAATTAGCCACATAATGACTGAGCAGGAAGAACAGGCTCCGTTTTATCACCAACACACTGGCCCTTGACAGGTGGAGTGTGATAAGAATTAGAAAGAGGCAGGCTGCCGTGCGCTGCCAAACGGAGATGCACTCTGGTTATGTAATGTTAGTTTGGGGAAAAGAGGTAGCATGGGAACCTGAACTGACCTTTTACCATTTGTATGTAAAAAACACACACTTGGGGAACCATTTCACACTGTTAAATCTATTAGATGGTAGCTGGGGGGAATGGGGGAGAGGGGGGTATCTACATTGAAGTGGGCAAAGATCTCTCATATTGACAGGGTGGTTTCACCGAGCCTACGGGGAGAACAATGGGTGTTTATCCCCGTAGTTCCTGAAGCCTTTCCTATACAGGGCAGCTCAGCTGAGGGAGGAGGGAGAACACGTGCCTCACCCCTGACCACATTTAGGAATGACCACATGTCAGGACGGCGAGGGGAGACACCGATAATTTAGGGCGGAGAAGCGCCTGGTTAGGGTCATAGAGGTCAAAAGTTTAACCCAGTCACCAAACATACAGGTTGTGAGTCCATGTCTGGAGTATAAAAATTTTAAAAAGGGAAATAATATAACTGACATTAAGAATGAGACCCCAATATAATGTTAATGAAACCGCAATAGTGTTATGCTCAAGTTGAAACTATTTGTCAATTAATCAACAAAATGTTAATCTGAAATTAATCATTAAAATACCAGAAATATACTGATTTTCAAATGCAAATATTTGCTACTTAGTCTTCTATAATAGCAAACCCAATGGGGACAACTTGTTGCTCAAAACAATACATTCATTTTGACTTGGTCTTTGGGAGTGTGATGGACTGTCTCCACAATTTTCTGACATTTTGATTAATTGTTTAATTGAGGACATAATTTGCCATCCCTAGAGCCACAATACTTATGGCTGCTTAGTCATTATGTCCCGGCCCTAATAACCCAATAAAGACGATAATAAATGTGCTTTCATTTTTAATGAACATCTGAGTTAATGTAGCGGCCCACACAGGCATATCCCTGTGTATCACACACACACCCCAAGTGTTATTCCCTGACAGGCTCTGTGGGAACCAGCATTACTCCAGCAGCAGATTAATTAAACTGTTCTAAGATCGCAGTTGTAATATCACAAAGACAACACTACAGGGCAGACAGGCAGGAGGCACACTTCAATAATACTCTCTTAATAATGGCCACTTAATCGGGCCGGGCCGCTGAGCTGCTTACACACACATACACACAGCCATCAACAAGGCTAGACGTGGGGGAGATTAAACAGTTTGGGCCAAAAGGGAAAAATGCCACCTTAGTAAAGCCAAAGTTCTTGGCATGTAATGGCATTTACAGTTGATTTATTGGCTGGACCGAAGCCATAAAGGGGGCAGCAGTGCTAGTAGAACTATTCACCTTCCTGACAGGCAGTGTCAAGGGTCTGCACACCCGCTCTCCATGGATTAAGGACTTTCTGCTCTTATTGGAAACATTGAAACAATAATTTCACACCATGGAGATTCGGTGAACTCAGTGGCACAACAACAAAAATGGTAATTTACTGGCGACTGATCACAGCCACAGGGACCCCCAAAGCTACAAAGCATAATAAAGTGATGTTTGGCACATGTAAAAGACACACACCAAGGCAAACAGACAAACAAACAGCACACATGGACAGCGGGGCTTGACTGTAATTAAGTAGCACTTTGTGGAAAAAAGTGTAAAAGTTAGTGTTGGTGGGTATCAGTAATAAAGCTATGATTGTGTTTTTTAAGCTGTGGTTGTAGAAACACTTAAAAATATGAGCCCAGAGAGAGAGGGGGGAAAGAAGCCACAATAAGCGGAATGAGAAAGCCTTTCAACCATGAGGAAACCAGCAGGCCTGTTTATAACACACACAGAGTTTAAAGCACAGGATGGAGTGTTTATGATGATCGGGACAGCATAGGAAATGACTTAAAACAATTGGGAGTCATACAGCAGCAAATGTTATCCCAACACTGTGCTACTCACACAGCTGCTGCTGCTTTAAAAGGTATAATAATGAAAGTTATGTGGAAATAACAACCGTCATACTGATGACGAAGTGTGAAACAAACACTGTGGGGGCGGTTAAAAGTGGATTTTTTTAATCTCCAAAGTTAATTTGTTAATTGTCATGTATAATTATGGTTGGTAAATGAACAAATTACAGATTTAATAACAAGTGTTGAATTACAACACAAATACCTATACTTCATTATAACTTATATCAGTTTCTTGTACAAGTCTTTTATCGCACAAAAAAGGGAAATATTGACCAACTCTTGCTTCTTCTCAGTTAGTTACAATATAACTGTCAATAAGTTAGTATCTTTGGTTTGGAGGATGGTGATGTCTTCTTGAGCACTGTGAATTTTTGTGATAATTTATTATACAAAGTGATTATTCTAAAAGATAATTAATGTGTTAGGGCTGGACTATAATCAACCTACTCAATCATGATCTACCTTAATTTATTGGGTGTTTAATATACTGTAGAAGAAGAAGACATTCCTACCCAGTTATTTTATATATAAATGGTTTCTCAGTTGAATTTACAGAACAATCTCGAAATATATTTTTATTATCAAACAAAGTTACATAGAACTTTCTACATTTAATTTAACCTTACGAAAGATTTTTCGATAATGAAAAATTGAGGTTTTTACAGCCTCACTGTGTCTACATTTATTTTACTTAAATATACGGTGGGTGAAAATAGATCAAATGTTTCATACGACCGTTTTCCTGTTATCACAATAAGTTTGGTAATGGTGGCGATCAAAGCGCATTTTCTTCACCCAGATTTTCACACGCAGTCTACTGAACAAAGGCATCCCCTACTGTGTAACTTCATCCTTCAAACCTCTGACACAATAGTTCAGGTCCACTCGGGTCTGTCAATGTGAATCAAGTTTAGTTTTTTCCATTCACACCACAGTGTACAAGCGACAGGAAACATCCCCTTGTAGTTTATAGTGTCAGACAGATGTCTTCCCTGGCGGTCCTGTGTTGACCAGTGTTTGAGATAAGGTCGCAGGAAGGGGAAAGGTCGCAGGGAGGTGAAGGTGCTGGATCCTGAGACGTCTTTCAGTACTAAGAGATGTTGTCCTACTGATAGCAAACTGATCTGTGTCCAGCTGGGTAAAAGTTGAAGTTGTTTCTGAAGCAAAGAGCAGCTGCCAGCCTGAGATTACAGCTCACACAGTCTGCCATCGTGCCCATAGCATTCACCACTCAGCAACAAAGGAAGTGAAATATGCATGTTTTCACTGAGCCAAGATGGATGATAATTCTTCAATAGTGGCCCTAAGCCACATACTGGACAGACACATAATGAGAATATGTTATTGTTTCCCACTGTTATTGTGAAGTTGTCTAAACATAAAATTTATTTTGCGCAAATGTGCTTTACAATCAAAAGGTCAAGGATTAATCGGATCTTGGAGAGCGATTTCAGAGGTCAGGAATGTTACACGAGGATATTTATGAAAGTCAACACTTTGATTTGTCTGATGTAGATTTCATTTAGTGCTAAGCCCACTTCAGTGTGGAGAGAATGAACTAGGACAATAAATGAGTTCAAAAGTAATGTGTCTGAAGAGGAGGAAATGTTTACCTAAACAGTAGTGTCATATAATAAAGAGTAATATATGCTTTAGTCCTGGTCAGGGGAGTGTGGACCGTGTGTGCAGGCCTCTGGGTCTGTAACAGTTGGATGTCCACCACACCCAGTCTGCCTGTCAGACACTCAGTTACAAACACCAACTGGGACAATGACATTAAAACTTGTACGTACGCAGCTTAGTTAAACAGCTTAGCTTACTGGACTTTAATTTCATCTATAAACCTAGTTTAATTAACCGATTTTGAAGTGTAATGTAGCTCTTAAACTTTGTTACATATCAAACTTTAGCAAGCAACAGTTGTTGCCGCGGCTGGTGTCATGTTGCCAGCTCGGCGGTGTGTCTTCTTCACCCTCAGTCTCCGTCTCACCCGAACAGTTTGTAAAAAAACAAAAACAAACAAACAAAAGCAACAAACCACTGAGCGGAGTCTTACCTGAAGGTAACTTTGAAATATTGTTATTCAACAGGAGCTTTTTTGCCTCTTGCCGCTGTCCCAGCCCAGGAAGGGAAACCCGGAAACCGTCCTCGTATGTCCGCCGCCCTCTCTCCTCAAGCTTTTCATCACCGAGCTGTCGTGCTGCGCCACTGACGCCATTACGGCTCAACGGTCAGGACGGTTGGCCGCCAAAACCTCAGTCCCCGTTGGATCCAACATGGCTGCCTGAGTGTTACAGTTTCTTTAACATTTCATAACTTCGTGGAAAACGTTAAATGCTGGTAATATATAATAGAAATGGTGCTACTGTCTAGCAATATAAAATACATAATATAAACTCCAACTACCAAGCTGTAATTGGCTTTATTTTGTGTTTCATGTTTCATTATATTTCTAATGACCAAAAAGTGTCCATAAACAGTTTAAAGCCACCGGATATCATATGTTGTAATGTGTTTTCTAGTAGTGGATTCAACTATTTAAAAATATTTTATAACATTTTAGGTCCTTGTACTTACATATTATAATATACATACATCCCACTTTATTGCATTTTCAGAGGATAATGTACTTTACAGATTAAGCTTTTAAATACAAAACACAGCCTATAATGAGCTTTTAAAATGTTTATAGACTATGAAGTAATGCCAATGACAGTGTAATGACACAGTAGCTACCCAATAGAAAATATTATAAAAGCATTTAAAATCAATTTAATTCGACTTTTATTTTTATGTGTTTACATTGTGATAGTGAAAAACGACTTCCGATTCAAAATATAAAACACGTCCTGCCACAAATTCATGTAGATTGTATGTAGAAATCTAAACAGGCCTGTATAAAAACAGCATTACAGCATTTGGCAGGATATTTGTAGTGTCAATTTGAGTTTATTGGTTGTAAATTATTCAAATAAAAAACAAAATTAATTAACAATTAACAAAAATAAAGTTATCAGAGCAAGCGTGTAAATATAATCATTAAACGCAAGAGCAACTTGATTTCAAAAATGATATAAAGACTATTTGGGATCATTAAAAAATATTTCGTGATTTTAATGAGCATTACGAAATCTTTTTTTTATTTATATTTTATTAATATTTATCCAATCAAAGAGCGCCTCTTTTCTGTTTGTTTCTAAAGAGATCAAGGAAGCATAAATACAGTGGATCAGGGTCTCTTAACAGACTGAGGTAAGGCCCTAAAACTTTCAAATTGAAGTGAATACTTTTAAAATGAATATGAGATTTTTTTGTTATCCTTTTCCTGTTCTGGCATTTTAAAACCAAGGCATCACGATGGGTGTGAAATGGCTATTTTTAGGCTAAATATACCGCAGACAAGTGGCATTAGCCTCCATGTCAGAAAAATCAACAACAAGTGCCCTGATTCACCCAACCTCTGCATTTCAGCTGCTTTATGCGCTTAAAACGCCCCCCGTGCGCCTCCACCCCTCTCCTGCCCCCCTCTATTCATTGTAAATAACTGTTCAAACACACAATACGCGCTGGACCGCTTTATTCAGCCTCACAACTTCTCCGGGTTTCCATTGGTCCCCTGAGGATGCGGCCACAGCTGATTGGATGAAAGTTTCTCCTCGAGTTATCGCCCCCCCACCCTGCAGATATTCGTGGTCCGGTGCTACTGTGATTCCAGTTGTTTTCACATCCCCTCACACACAAAGAGTCTCAGAGCTGCTGTCTTTTACATCTCCGAATAAATGTGGTGAGTGATGCGCAACTAACGACTGACGCTCCTGTACATCGAGGCGAGAACGAAGAAGTAAAGAGCAGAAATACATCTTGCTCTCGAGGAGAGAAATTAGGGGAGAGTTTGAAAAAGTTCAGACAGACTTGATTGAACCTAAAGAGCGAAAATGGTGTCGGCCGGACTGGAGATCCTGGGACTATCGCTGTGCGTAATTGGCTCGCTCCTGGTGATGGTTTCGTGCGGGCTGCCCATGTGGAAGGTGACGGCTTTCATCGAAGCCAACATCGTGGTGGCTCAGACAATCTGGGACGGCTTGTGGATGTCTTGTGTGGTCCAGAGTACGGGACAGATGCAGTGCAAGGTGCACGACTCCGTCCTCGCCCTCACCCACGATCTACAGGCGGCCAGAGCGCTCACCATCATCTCCTCAGTGATGGGCGTGCTGGGGCTCATGGTTGTCATCGCGGGGGCGCAGTGCACAAACTGCATCCGCGCTGAGTACGTCAAAGCCCGGGTGGTGAACTCCGGAGGGATCATCTACATCATCAGTGGTCTGTTTGTGCTGGTGCCTCTCTGCTGGATGGCCAACAATATCATATCAGACTTCTACAACCCACAGGTGCCTGCATCCAAGAAGAGGGAGATCGGTGCTGCTCTCTACATCGGCTGGGCGGCCTCAGCGCTGCTACTGATCGGAGGAGCGCTGCTGTGCTGCTCCTGTCCCTCCAGCGGGAACTCAGGATACTCGGTAAAATACTCACCGACCAAGAGAACCACGCAGAACGGGGACTATGACAAGAGGAATTATGTGTAGCAATGTGGCTCATAGCAGGCGGTGCGTAAAAGTGACCTGCAGCTTTTGAAAAACTGTTTTGTCTTTTTTTTTTGACGGACGTTATCTTTGCACCTGCAGTTTTTGTTTGTTTGTTTGTTTGTTTTTAGAAATCTGAACTTTGAAAATTTACGGAAGCACCTCTGCTGTTTTTACACTGGCTTTTCAATACGCTCGGAACGCAAATTAATAAATCCTTTTTGTATCTACAGGAGAGTTTAAAAAGACTATCAACTACAAGAGGTAGCTCACGGCAAAAAAGGAGTATCTTTGTTAGGTACCTGCTTTGAAAATGATTAGTATTTTGAATTGTTTACTGTTGTAACCGCAAAGTTTTTCTTCTCTAGAGGAAATCTTTGCATCGAATAGATACACTGCTCTTTTGCCTTGATGTGCATTGTCAGCACAAACTTGTACAGTAACTGAGAATTATTGCACTCCCACAACCATTTCCTTTAGTGGAATACGCCGACATGTTGAGGACTCTAACAATGTCCAAACAACAATAACGAGCGAAGAAGGAGTGTAGACAAAGTCCTATTAAATCTTGGACAGGCTTTTGTGTTGTTCAGACGTTGATAGCGGTGACTTTGAAGATTGCAGTCCAATTTTGGACCTGTAGAGTCCGGAGACCGGGATCCATAGATCACAATATGAAATGTTACAGTCCGTTATTGGGTTGCACTCAGCACCTGCAACGTTTTTTTCATCATTGTCACTGCAGGAAGTCTTTTTTATTTTCAAAGCATTCTAGGAATAAACTCTGTTTTCTGTTGGTTTGTTGACGTTTGATGTAACGATTCATTATTCATGTATATGAAGATGCAATATTGTTTCATTTTATTAAGATTAAACTGAATATATTGTCTGAAATCCTCAGTTAAAGTGTGTTCTTAAAAACAATAACTGACAGAGTTGTGATGTGATGCCCTCTATGGCTGTGCGTAATGCATGCAGTTCCCACCATGTATCCATAAACCCCCACGGCGGGAGAAAGTATTTTGGTTAGCCATAGAAATCCAGATGACAATACCCATTCAGCTAGAGTGGGGCTCTGCTGTTCCGCTCACAATACTCCACAACCCCCACCACCACCACCACCACCCGTCAGACCACCCCCACCCCCCCTCTTCCGCAGTCAATGAAAGGCGTTCAAATTAGAGAGCGATGGAGAAGTTGCTGGAATCGTCTTCCCGCAAGTCACTCCATTCATTAATCGTCACAACCCCATCTCCCTTCGTCAGGGCGGAGCTAAGATAGATGGGCTTCGCCACAAAAGATTACACACCATCACTTTGAAGCAATTAGTTTATCCACAGCTGCATCATGGGCACCACATTTATCCAAACACTGGTGACGATGTGCAGTGAAATATTAAAGATTGTTTAACTTGTGACAACAGTAGAAAAACACGACCTATTTCAGTCCATGAGTAAGAGTCTGATTTAAAACTGTGACTGGATTACAGAAGCTTATCCATACTTGTTTAGCTGGTCACTTAAGAATCTTAGCAGGTCATATGTTCTCTTAAAAGTTGAAAATGTGGTCATGTCTTAAGTCTGCATACAGTCAGGAGAGTGTATGATCACTGCACTCCACAAGAGAACATTACTTTTACTCTACAGCAGGTTAAGTGTATTATTTACCAAAGAACAAAATTCATATTCCTCCATTAGTGATTATTGCCAACTCTCTGGAGTTTTGGTTATCACAATTTGGCAAAATCACTGTCCACTCACAGTGCAATCATTTTCCAGAGCTTTCAAACATATTTCATAGTCTTCTTCATTGGATGGAGTTTTCTTATGGATTGAGATGGTGCAGTTGACATGCAAGCTCATTTATGATTTCATCCATCGGTTTTTGGACTTTTCATGTTTTAGCCGAAAGGCTAAGCACAGACGTTTATCCTTGACCTTGACCAGTGGTTTAAAAAAAAAAAACTCTCAACTCAAGGGACACTTACAAGCTTGTTGTACTTGTGAAATTCAAATGAGGGAGCTCTATGCACTGATGACCATGTGATCTGGGATGAAAGGTCTGAAAAAAACTAGTGAGTGTAGCTTAAGTTGGGATCGTTTTGTCAGACTATATCATAATTACAGCCTACGTATTTTCAAGGTCAAGAATTATCTTTAATGTAGAGCTGAAACAATAAGTCAAATTAATCAATCGATTGATTAATTAGCAACAATTTAAAGAACCATTTTTTTAGTTTCTTAAGAATTGGCAAAAAATCACTGGTTACAGCTTCTGAAATATGAATTTGCTGGGTTATTAGACTTCTTTGATATTAAACTTGCATTTTTTTTGCGTGTCGAGCAAAACAAACAATTTGAATATGTTTTAAAGTTTTATGATATAGCTCAAATACAATTTTCCCAAGGATTCAGTACAGCTGAGAGATGATTTACAAACTTGTTATATTGTTTTAACTGAGTGTAATGTGTATGTATGACTAGATAAGCCGATGTTACCGAGCTATACTGTGAAATATTTGATTTTGTCAGTATTACCCAGCACTCACAGCTCAGATGCCTACAGTAGGCGTTCCTACTTTGGGGTCCGTATGGGTTTTTCTACACAAAGACACTCCCTGGATGGTCCAGTCTGGTCTGCCTCAGTGAGATGTTTTTGTCGGATTGTTAGTTCCACTCCTCTAGTCACCACACAGAGGGTGACGAAGCGCAGGGTGTGTGTGGGGGAGTGTGTGAGCAAGGGGTTAAGTGTGTGTGTGTGTGTGTAGAGTTGGGGGGTGCACCTTTAAAAAGGCCCTCATTCCAATGAGAAGAGAGGCAAATAGGGCCAGCAACGTCACTCAATAGGCCCTTGCCATGGTAACCAGCCAGAACCTGCAGTTGCCTGGCTACGAGAGCCTATAATGTCGTGGTATGGATGAGCCTAATAAAAGGCCTGGCCGGCAGACATTCCAGCAGGCATGGACACACACATACACACAGGCCATGCACAGCAGTCTGGAAGATGAAGGAGGGATTTACCTAAAGCCTGTAATGGTCACTGCAAAAAGAGCTGTGACAGCAGAAACACTTTTGTTTCACTGTGTTTTAGTTAAAGAGCAAAAGTTGTTGCCATAAATGTTGTGCGCTTAGAAACACAAACACGACCTCTGGTCCAAGAGAATAGAAACATTAAAAAACGAGAAATAAATGTGAGAATTGTTGCTCATTTGCTAAAAAAGTGTCTCATAGAGACAGATGACATCACACAGAGCACCATTTTGACCTCTAAACTTGACCTCCCTCAGCCCGGGCAGAGTGAGGGCCACACAGTTAAGGTCACGTGAGTTGTGTACTGATTTTAGATTCGTCAGTGTGCTTTTAAAGGAGGTTTGGCCCTCATTTCTCATGACATGAACTTTAAACTCTGAATCTGGCCTCAGGTCGAGCTAGTCATAAAGTCACTTCCCTCGACTGACCAGGCAATGATCTCATCGAAGCTGACTCCCCCACATTTGATAGGGGTCACAGCCCTCAACCCAGAGCTCCTCCGCACACCAGCAAATAACCAGCTGAAGCAGAAAGTTTGCCAGGTTGAAGTTTTTAATCTTATATAATGACATAAATTCTTCAAACAGTGTATCAGTCGGCCTGAGTCACAAAATAAAGGAGTCTTAATTAACGTTGTTCCTCGTTGACTCAGACTTACATCAGGCCAGCAGGTGCATAGTCTACAGACATCCCAGCTGGATGGAGCTTAGTCACAGATAGTAAAGCCAAGAGTCAGCAGGTGGTAAAACATAGAGGACAAATGTGGCTTTGTATACAGAGTTACAGACCCCATGAGCTATTTGTTGGAGAAACAATGCAAGGGTTACTTAGAAGGGAGAGATGGAGATCAGAAAAAAAACAACATCAACCCTGTTCTTTTCTCCTGTATTTTCGCAAGGTTTATGGCTTGGTGACTCACGAGTTTTTGTCATAGTGCAGTAGCACGACCAGGCTTCCTGTGCAGCGGACAGCGGAACAGGAAAAAGGAAGGAACATGGAGGGTGTGGGGTGTGGGTGGAGCGTGTGTGTGTGCATGGAGTTTGTTGAAGTGATTTAGTTAAAGCACTCTGAAAGGTAAACATACAGACACATAGAGACACGTAGATTATGCTATATACCAGCTATATAGCATCTTTTATAGATTTAAACGTCTTCAATCCCATCATGGCAATGTAGGAAATGTATGTGTACATTGCTATATGTACATACATTACACACACACACACACACACACACACACACACACACACACATTGTTGCAGGTTTAAAGTTAGCTCCAGGTTGTAAATCAAAAAGTAAGGGTCTAAGGAGAATACTGCCTTTTAATGAAAGGTTACTAATATTGATACAATTTGAGCCTAAATATTGACATAGTATTTAGCTGCTAAAAATTCAGCCACACTTTCCCCAAACTACAAAATATGTATAGTATAGTGTAGTACTGATGTGTATTTTGAGCCAACAACAGCAGCAACAGATGAAGTGTTTTCTTAACCCAGTGAAAAATGCAGAGTGCACAGTGAGAAGTCGAAACAGGAAGTCTCAACTCCTTTCATGCCTGTCTAAATGAGATCATGTTTCCGTACAGTATATCATCATGTGGAGGCCATTTTAAATAGATACATGGACAGACATGTAAAAGTATGTGTTATCTTCACGCACACACAGACACACGTAGGTAAGCTGGACCAGACAAAGTGGTGAGTGACGGCCATCCACTGAGATGAAGAGGAGGCCCGGCAGCATGAGGAATGTCTGGGTGGGATCAGGAGACATTTCTGATTTGGCATGGTTAGCAAAATGTATGTGATGTCAGTCTCCTCTAACATGGAGGGCGGCGGCAGCTCACCACACCAGTGTTTGTACACTATTCCTGCTATCAAACTCAGCACAGCTGCACAGGTGGTGTTGCTTTTAGCTGCAGCCTCTACTGGTGATTTGGAGTCTTATCTTGACAGAGGATATGGCAATCAGTGTCTGAGTAAACAAACAGCTTGTCTTCAACATGCACACAAACAAACAGGATCAGGATTTCGATGTGTACTAAGTGTATTGTTTCACCACTAATTGCATCTTGCAGGAAAACTCTTGCTTGCTATTCTCAGGACTGTTGGAGACAAAAAGTCACATTTCTAACAAAACAAACACGTGTTAGTCTCTTTTTTTCTTCACGTTTCTGGGTTCTTTTTTGTGCTTGTGCATGGGACTGCAGTGTATTTTCAAGGATGAAAGTTGTAGTGCATGTCATCCACTAAAAGGAGTCCAGCATGAGTGAGCTCCCTACCACCGAGAATAAAAGAAAAGACACCCTCATCACACTCGACTGCAGGAAGAAGCTGTTTCCGCCTGGTCTCACTCAGTGTTCTTCCCTGGCATCCCAGTGTCTGTGCAAACCTACATTCAATGTGAATGACTTGTCAGCTGGGTTTTTCCCAACTGTGGGAAACATATTTACAAATAAACATACTCTTTTTTATCCGCTCATCCAAGGGGAACCAGTGATAGTAATGAAGGCTCCATCAGTGACTGTTGGTTTATGGTCATTTAATCAATTGTTATTTTGTTTTTTAATTAGAATTTACTACTTTATTAGCTTCTCTTGAGGTCCTGAAGAGGGGCTCAATGTGAAAATCTAGTTACAAAAATTTCACTTTTTCAGCTAATTCTGTGTGTGCATATTCCTAAATGAATGTGTTTGATCAAATTGCCACAGATCAAACATGGGGTCAATATTCCAGCAGCTTGAGAATACTCAAAGATAAGGGCGCATGGGTCAATATTGGGATGTATGTTAATTTGGCCATACAATGGATAATACTCGCACAAGATTTATAATTTATTACTAAAGACTTTTTTGATACAAATGTAAAAACACATCAGGATGCTTTGATAGAAAAAACCCTCCAAAACATTTGGACTGTCAGCAGATTGAGCATAATAGTATCAGTAATAATGTATAATGATGCTGCGGCTACTCTTAACCAGGGTGTTTCGCCAGAGGACATAAACCAGCTGAGGGGATACTTAGAAACTGAATATTTAGTATTTTCTTTCTCAAGAGTTAGATGAGAAGATTGATACTACACTCATGTTTTAACAGCCAATATATCGCCAGTAGATGGTTAGCTGAGCTTAACATAAAGACTAGAAGCAGTGGGAAACAGTGAGCTTGGCTCTATCCACAGGTTAAAAAATCTACCAGCACCTCTGAAGTTTCCTAATTAACACGTTATAATTTGTTTATAATTTGTAAAAGTGTCATTATGTAAGATTGTGTGGGGCATTTTACACACATTTTATGTTTTAAACACTCTATAAACACTATACACTATTTCTATTATTATTATTTTGGCCCTTTTCAAGCTTTATTTTTGACAGAGACAACTGAAGAGTAACAGTAATGTCGGCAGAGAGAGATGGGGAACGACATGCAGCAAAGGGCCGCAGGTCAGATTTGAGCCCTGGGCCGCTGCTCAGCCTTCGTACATGGGGCACATGCTTATCGACACCTCATAAACACACTATTGATAATGGATAAACAGCCAGGGGCTAACTAGTTAACTGAAGTCGAAGCTATGCTGGGATTGGCTGGCTAGCTGTGGCTTGGCTGCACGCTGTCAGTTGCCTGATATGGTGATTTGCAAATGGCAAGCTATTTAGTATCATGAAGTAAGTATTCAGAGTTTTCACTTTTGGCCCATGCGGTTGCTTAGGGCCACACAACTGCTCGAGGGGGCCACACATTAACTTGGACTCGCTCCTCACTTTGTACGGTGTTAAGTTAACTGACTCACTCAGGGGCTCGCGTAATGACAATGAGACCCACGCAATTTTCATATACTCTCACACCCTGAAACCTTATGTGTCTGAATAAAATCATGAATGTAGCCTGATTGTTGCTCAATGCTGAAGTCTTGTATTATAACATAACTGTACGTGACAAATCTCAGGCCAAATGAAAAGAGAAGCCTCACAGCCCCTCCCTCATGAAAATATTGAATTATGTATGTTAAATTGTCATTTATTAGACATGTCCTCTGGTTAATAGCTTCATTTGGCTGCAGTTAACATGAGCACCTTTGACATAATAGTTCAGCTCAGAACTCTTTCCCTCTCTTCTATTTCTAGGCGGATTTTCTAGTTTGTTGTTTTTTGGAAAAAACGACCCTGCAGGATCCATAGTCTGAACAATCTGTTTTTTTCCTTCATTGACTTTTTACATAATGTTACTGTTGTTTTCTGTTTGCCAACCCCCAAAGAAGGTTAGCGGTGTGTGCAATTTGTTGACTGCACTAGGGTTTTTTAGGGCCACAAACAAAATCTTGCTTAGGGCCACTAAAAGCCTAGGGCTGGCCCTGGTGCCTCACACAGTGCAAGCATGAGTAACAGGATGCTGACTGCAGTTTACTTGCAGTTAACGCCCCAAAGTGTCATTATTAACAAATATTTTCTAAAGAGATATTGAAGGCTTGTCATAAGTGCTGAACTTGTGGTTTGTTTAGATTAGATTATTTTACCTCTCTAAATATCATGGTGTCATCCACCTGACAAGCTGTGGGAGCATTAATATGCAGAATAAACACTTGATATACAGTGTATATTAAATAGTTCATAGACTTGCAGTGTGTTCGATCAGTATCAAATTGCATGCAAATGTTTTTCAGGCAATACTAATCCCTTTTGCCTGAAAGCACTTTAAAACAATGGAAGAGAAGAGACCAAATCAGGGAGTAACACCCCGACTGTGAGAGGGCTCGAGGGGTTAAAGGTCACAGGGGCTAGGGATCATTAAGGGCTTCAGTTGGCTGACAGGCTGATATGAAGCTACCGGCGGCAGCAGCAGGACAGAAAATACAGGTTTGAAGTAAGGACATTTTTATTGTTTTTGACAAGTGAAATTTGTTTTATCATATACTGAACTTGTGTGTGTGTGTGTGTGTGTGAGAGCATCCTCTCACAGCACAATGGGGAGACAGGCAGCAGGCAGAAACAGTCAGCTGTAGCTCTTTGTCTAAATTAAACTAATCCTGCCTGAAATCTGAGATTGTAAGACTGAGAGGGTTAGGGTTAGTTCTAGACAGCCACATATGTCTTTATGGGAAATATTACAAGACTTTCCTTAGTGACAAAGTCAAGAAAGGACATCATTTCTGACTTTGTTTACATACAGACACACTACAGTATCTACAGTTTTTAAGCTGCTGGTGCTGCCATATAAATATTTGAGATCTCAAAGCGATGAATACATAAATTTATTTATAATTATAATATACAGTAATATATTCTGAAATGGGCCAATCTGCATAACGTGTACTATTTTTGTTGATTTAAGTAGATTTTGATGCTAACACTTTGTAACAGTAATAACCATTAGACCGTCGCTATACAACAGTTTATTACTGTTTTATTGCTACTTTTTCTTTAAGTAATAGATCTCCTCCAGCACTAGGCCAGGCCGATATGTTAGCCGATGTTACCTTTTCACGGATATTTTGGTGTTGGTATACATGTCGGTCAATTAGTAAGAATATATGACAGAAATGACAAAGATAGTACGTATTTATATTTCAAACATGTTTTCTTCATTGTTACCTCAGTTCAGTGTTTGAGCTTTGCTGTGCAGAGTTGCTCTTTTCACATCAATCTGCTAAAGGAAGAAAGTTTGTCTGCGCCCACCTCAAGTTTAACATGTGTACCTATAAACATCGTTTTGTCACATCAACATTAGTGCACATTAATGCACATACACCGATTTCCAATTAATCAAAAAAAATGTTTTCATGTAGTCCATAAAAGACTGTATCAGCTCTCCATCACAACATCATTACTCCACTTAGCAGCAATAAAAGCTGTTTGAGTGTGAGGCCTTCAAAAATGCTGCTCTATACATCGGCTGTATGATCCTGTCTTTGGGGGTATGTTTCCCTCAGTGTGTGTGTGTGTTTGGTCTGTTGCATGCCACATTCCTCAGATGCAGAGCAGTGGAAAGAGCAGTGGCCCCACTTCACCAGAGGTGCAAGAGGGGGGATGGAGAGCAAAGTGACTGACAGCTGAACAGGTGGATCTCTCGCTAAAACATCCACAGATTGACTGCTGTTACCACCTTGTCTGCTCAATGACCAGGTAAGTGTCAGGTGGTTGGATTTAACAGCTGTTTAGGATGGATTGTGTCCTTAACCATTAACAAAGAAATAAGCATCTTCATTATGCTTTCAAATCAGGATCAATGAACTAAACTAACCAAACATGGGGTTCAGTGAATTTTTGAAAACAGTGAGCTTTTGATCACATTGCATAATTTTCATCAGCATCAGGATTTTTAAATGTATATTTTTTCTAAAGTGAGACTATGTAACTTTTGAAAGAAGAAAATGAAATGAAAATTCTTAGAAATAAAACATGCTCCTGCTCAATTCAACTTGCTGCTACAGCCTCACATGGTGTGCTTTGACTAGTACCATCGTATGATGGCTACTGTTTAACTTTAGACTAACTTTAGTTAGACTTTAAAGTTTAGAATCACCTCCCAACAAAAGCTTGATTATGTACAGTGAGACAGCTGATGACTCATGACTCACAGAATATCAGCTGACATGACTATGAACTGACTAATCAGTTTAAACATGTTCAATATAGACACTGAGTAGTAGAGGAGGCCGACTTCACCATCGTGGTTTAATAATGATTTTCTAGACGAGAAAATAAATTCAAAATTGAAGCATATCATTTCTTATTAGCTATTATTAACAATTATTTTAAATGTAAATGATAGACTTGGTGTCTGAATTTTACAATGTTTATCCCCTTTGAAACCAAAACACAGGATTCCAAACATTTGAAAAGTAGTACGTGTGTATTAGGTGATCAGTTCGCTAACTCTATGACTCTGCTTTATTTAGACTATGTTTTATCATATCGTACATTTCAATGGTTTCATCACAAATGTAAAACAAACAGTAAATACATCATGCCATATTGTGCAATTGATTTGCCACCTGTGGCCACTGTTTCACAAAAGCTACATTTGATGAATTTTCCTTCATGTTGGTTTGAAAACTGAGAATTCATCCAACTATCAAAAAATGTCTATTTAATGGACCTTGTAATGACATGCTGCTGCTTCCAAGAGTAAACTTTGAATCCCAGGTTTTTTCAACCATCAAAAACCTGTTAAAAACTCACCGGATGCAAAAAATGAGTAGCCAAAAAGAGATGGAGATAAAAAAAACAGACGCAGCCGGACATCAGTTTGATAATTATGTCTCCAACAGTATCTCCACCATGTTAATGATATAATTGTGTCCTCTATAAGCTTTCTGTATTTCTGCTGACTGCTTCCTCAGGGCGGCATTACTGTTCCTGGATAACATCAATCTGACTGTAAACAATGTGTCATTATGGATGCAAGTTGCTCTCAAATAGTCGACCCAGGGGAAGCAGTGAGACTTATTCATGCACAGTTAAGTGATGAACCAGTAACAATAAGAACATTTATGTCAACATTCCTTGCTGTAGCTCGATACAGATCATGCTACATTTCAGTCCCACTGCTGCCAGTCAGTCCGGACTCGACTGTGCAAACCACCCAAACACCCTTCCCCTCTAAAGGTCATGATCTCATCCTGATCTGAGAGCGATAAGGATCTAAATTACCCCATAGAGAGCAGCTCAGGCCCCACATTTCCCTCACTGGGCCGGCAACAAATCACCACCAGGAGGGCTGGCCTAGATTCTCCAATGAGGGCCAAGGTCACAGCCCTCACCTCTGCCCCTTAAGAGCCGGAGAAGATGTTAAACTCATTAAACCTCAAATGTGTTTGCAAGGAATACAGCAAGATTTCTTTTACAAGTTGTGCGTCAGCAAAACAAAAGGCTGGATTCAGATGAAGAGACTGTGACTGCCAACAGCTGTAGCTCTGCCAGATCTTTGTTTTATGACATGAAAGTTCAACCTTCTTATGATAAATCGATTAAGGTCCCTGTTATCTTTTTGCACACATTCAACAAAGACGACTCATCATGTGTCACGGGGACCATCTTTTACAACACAAGATTCAAATATTCCGTAGTTTAGTTTTTCCATGTGGAATACTTCCGTCTGTAGGCCTGCTGTGGAAATTAAGCAAGTTGAAGGGAGGTGGAGGGTTATTAAATAGTTGAATTGCTCACCACCTGTCATGAGAGCTGCCAACAGGTGTTTCTACAATTTGTTTTTTTAAGTAAAGAGTTTCAGTGCAATTTAAATTTATTTTTCTATTAGTACAGTTCCTAACGGAGTAAACTTAAAAGTGACCGCTCTGAGAGGGATGCACTGACGTGCCATATCAGATCAGTGTCAATATTGACCTTATTGAACAAATCAGGTATCAGTCAGTATCATGTCTTTTTTCCCAGACTCAGTGTCACCTTACTTAAATTACTGAGGTATACAGAAAATACATAAGGAGTACATATACAATGGATCAAATCGGATCTGAGTTGAGGTACTGAAATCGGGATTAGGACACACTTTGATGCAACCATATCTCTACATTTGTAGAAGTAAGCTTCAGTATGTTTTCTTTTCATATTTCCTGTTTTACATCAGGCCATCTTCTCCCAACCGTCAGCAGATATTAGAGCACAGTTCCTTGTAACAGCTGCGTTCGCTTTAAGTTTTTAGAAAAACACATTTTTTAATTCAGGCGACTGAATAATGTGTGATTTAAAGCTTTTGAAATTGGCACCAGCAAGCTCCTTTCCTGCTAAGGGAAGAGAAACAGTTGATCCATGTGGAACACAGGCCTCATTTAGAGGCAGCATCAGCACCCAGCAACACCTTTTATGTTACAATATAAATCTAAAAAGTAAAAAAGTAGAGCTGTATCTATATAAGACTAAAGAAGTAGTTTCCTATATTTCACAACACTCATGTCTAAAAAAACTCACTCTTGATACTGTTTATCAACACAGACAAGCACTACTATGATTACTATGATTTATTAAACATGTTTAAAATGTGATGAATCACTCACATACAGAGACAGGAGTAAAAGACAAAAGTTACAAGAATTTAAAAGCAAAAATAAGACTCCAAACATTTACAAAAAGACTGTACAATATACACATAAAACTGATAAATACATGGATAAAGTTCTTGTACTGGTGACACTGTACATGTCTGATGGTAATTAATTAGTCAGACATGAAGCGATGAACAGCAGCACTGACACCGAGAACTGAATCGGAAAACTTCTCATGACAGGAGGGTGATGAGTGCGTCTAGAAACTTGCTCCTGTCCTCTGTCTTCAGCTCAATTACTGCAAAAAAACACAAATAAGAATTAATGAATGTACAAATTTCTATTTTGGAACAAATCAAATAAGATGCATCCGAGCCGCAGGACTGGAGGCGGTTTAGGAAAAATGTTTCAGACAAGAAAGTGTATAAATACTCGACAAATCTTCAAAATTCTACGTAAACATGACTTGTGAAATTACACTGCACAAAGTGATAAAAACTAGCTCACATGTGCAGTGTGCTCAACTGTCTGACTCCTTTGTCTTGATAACTGAAGCTTTGCTAGAAATGAAGGGGCTGCCACCTTGTGGCCAATAAAGGGATGGCAACACTCGGTACAAAACATTTGAGGACAAGACAATAAAAAGACGATATCACTTACTGGAAGTATCAAAGTTGTCGTGAAGAGTTCTGGAGCTGGTGCTCTCTGCTGCCTTCTCAAATGCTCGACCAAAGAAACTTATAGAGCACAGAGAGAAGGACAGTTGAGGAAACAAGGTCGAATATATTACAAAATATACACTACAGCTGCCAATCAAACTACTTTGATTCAACTCATTGTTGCAGACATCCAACTGAAACTATGAATGGTGTCTCCAATGCAAACACTTTTCTCTGTTAAATATCTTTGGACAGAAAAAATAAGCATCTAAAGACAAAGTCACAGTGAACAGATGCCATCACTCCTTCATACAAACACGACTGGCAAACAAGACAAATGTTTTTGTCTTGCAAATACTAAAGTCTAGGGTTAAAGGAAGGCAAATGTTCCTGAATGAAGGGGATTTAAATGTTTTGAGTATTGCGATGTTGAGACACAGAATAAAAGTTTTCTCTCAAAGCATCACCACGTGGCTCTCCAGAGCAGATAGCAAAAACTACACCAGATACAGAATATTTGACCATATAGACCAGATATCCATGCTCTAAAGTTACATTTTGCACATAAATATAGTGATTAAAACTTTATATTAAAACAAGACATTTTACTTTCAAGTAGTATTATTTATCAAGTACATTTTAGCTTGGCTCTTTTTGGTAGTAAGCTGAATATTTAAAAAACAAAAGTGAGGTCTTACTTCTTCTTGTCTGATGTTTCAGACTCAGGCGGGATTCCCAAAACGATGACAGTTCCCTTCTCTACGTCCTTGGGAGCAGCGATGATGAGGGGAAGCAGTTTGCAGCGCTTATTCCTCGTCTGACAAAAAAAACGATGCAAAGAAACACACCAGCAGTGAAATAGTGACACAAAGAACAGTGTTTTCATTGCAAGTAAAAGCTTCTTCTTTCACAATCAGATACTTACAGAATGTACGAAAGCCTTCAGAAGGTACTTGCAGAGCAGAGTCAGGGACATGGGCTTAGAAAAGAGCTTCACGTCAGGTGTTCCCTACACATGAAAGGAGGGGAAATATTGAGCTGAGCAGGATATACTGTTAAGAAGCAGCCACACACATGTGCAGGTCATACAGTCACTTGTACCTCCATGAGGTAGCAGTAGAGGAAGGGTCCCTGGGAGAGGATGAGGTTGGTACAGATGCAGCTAGCTACAGTCTGCTGGACAGCCATAAGCTTCTTCTTAGCCAGGTCAATGCCTGAATGGAGACGATCAAGGTTACTCCTGCACAGAAAAAGAAGCCAACAGAAAGTAAACATGATAAACATTTTTTGCAATCTGATCAGAAACAGACATTTTATAGCTTTAAACCAGAAGTCATCATTTGAGAAAAATCAGTGAACTAACTAACATTAAGCTTCTGATACACACCTGGACAGAGAGTCCAGAGCTTTGATGAAGTTGTCACCGTCGCTCTCATCTTTCTCAGTGCTCTCCAGCAAGGCAGCAGTAGCGTGCACCATGTCGCTGGCCAGGAAGCGGTTCTTAAAGCCAAAGTGAACGCCAAACGTCTGGATGCGGATGTCCTTCATGCTGATACACGGAGGAGGGTGAAATCATTTCATGCTTTCTGTCAATGCATGAGTAAATGTGTCGAACATTTTCTTCATTATACCCGTATTTGTTGGACGACTCCTCAATGACCTCCCTTAGGTTCTCTTTGACAGTCATGTCCATGGAGTTGAATTTCTGCCTCACTTGCCTCAGAGGTAGCCTGTTAAATGAAATTAAGCAAGTAAGTAATTATATTTAATACAATTAGTACATCTATTGATAAACATTTCATTGATAACAGACTCATTTCTAGCCACTCACCCCATGTCAGCCAAGAACTCCTGGAGTTTCTTTTGGCCATTTAACGTCCAAAGCTTGAAGTTGCACGATGTGTAACAGGAATTACAGATGCTCTCATACAGGGACCAGTGCTGGTAGAGGGTTAAACGAAGACTGAAGCAGAGGGTTAAAGAAAACTCAAAAGCAAAAAAAAGGAGCTACAGAGTTTGTATGAATGATTCCTGCCACCATGACACATAAATATCCCCCAATGCCAACATATCAGACAAGTTAAGGATACTCGTATTCAAAGGTGATCCTCATACAGTCGATGGAGAGGGAATTCTCCTCATCCTCGTTTCGGTGGTTATGCCGGGAAACATGACGTTGCATTGTGGCAATGTCAGTTACATACTTCATACTAAAAAGGACGAGAATAATTCAGTGTGTGGTTAAATAACTTGATGCAGTAAATACAAGTTGCAAACAATAATGAACAAAAAAAAAAAGAAAAAAAAAGAAACACTTTCTTACTGTGTGATTTTATCATGAACCCACTGGTCTGTCAGCCCAATGATTGCCCACCTGCAAAGAAAAGAAACTCATCTACATCTGAAACTCTGTATAGTGCACTGCGCCTCTCTACAATGTTTATGTCGTTAAAAATGACATTTTATTAGAGAGCTTACCAGAGCATGTCCTTTGTGTCTTTAGTCAACACCCACGCCAGCTCAAAAAACATCGCCGCAGCCTGACAGACACATGAAAACATTTGTATTCAGGAATAATAACAGAGTAAGTGAAATGAAAGTCAACATACAGCTACGCATTGTGAGCTATCATGTGTGTATGTAGATATAAAATATTCTTTGAAAATTTAAGACAAATCAACAAATTTATTTTCTAAACGCTCATCTAAGGTTTCCAGAACTCAAAGTTGAAGTGTCTACTCACAGATGTCCCGTGATATTCATACTGCTCATAGTCGAACAAAATTTCCCTCCTGAGAAAACAACATTAGTATTAGTGTCAAATAATGTCTACATATGACAAGCAATGTCTTTACACCTTCTTAAAAACACCATGATAAACACCTTCGTGCCTCCCACTCCCTCTTCGCTCGTTGTCTTTCGATTCTCCTCTCAACTGCCCCCTGCAACGACATCACACACAGTCATTAGAGTCAACACTGTCTTCATTCATGTCAGTGGTATATTGTCATCCTGTACATACTTCATCAAATCTCCTGCGTTTCCCGGACGGCTCAGAGCCTTCATCACTCTCATTCCCGGAGTCACCTCCTTCCTCATCATCTTCATCTCGAAAAATATCGTCATACGAGGGCACACCAAGGTCGTCATCCTGTTTGATGAGCAGCTTTATCTGCGGACGAGATGTTAGCGTTTACACAATGTTAATGTCTCTATGAGATGTGCTTTATTACTTTGGTGTCACTTGCAAACTTCAGGAGATAAACAGGAGAATTTCGTCAAGCAATGCGCACTCAAAATTAACTATTTAATGTGTGGTCCATTTTTTCTTCCTTCATAAATCAATCATTTGAGCTGAATTGATCATTATCCATCACCTGGGTGTCATTGTAGACATTGACCACATCTACAGGCCGGTGAGTGTCACAGATGAAGAAAATGGCGTCATCATCTGGCTGCAGCATCTCAAGAAGATCAACATTTGCCCCGCAGTTGATGAGAACAAAGTACCGGAACTACAACAAACCAAAATAATACATTTAGGTTAAAGTTAACAACTCTTTCTTGTGTCATTTACTCATGTGTAAGCTTAGGTCGGACTTAATCATACCTGCTCTTTGTGTTCAAGGAAGGCAGTGCCAAGGTCCTGCCAGCCTGTCACTGGCACAAGTGTGTACTGGACCTGGTCACAGTGGAACAGCGCCTTGTAAAGAGACAAAAATATTCATCATTAGCCTCTCACTGACAAAAAAGGATGCAGAAACACTGAAAACAAAGCCTGTAGGAAACTTTATAGACAAATCCAAAAAGGTATAAAGACAAACATTTTTAAAATGAGCATTTCATTTTATATCTGAAAGGTGCATCTTTATTCTTTATTTGGATCCCCATTAACTTCCACAAAAATGGTCACTAGTCCTGCTCCTACACGAAAACACACAATATTAATAAAGACAAGAAGACATTGCAGCATAAGCCAAATATAAATAAATGAACAGACTCTCACATGAAGTAACAATACAGAAAGAAAATTAAAGCATCACCAACCAAATAAAAATGAGAAATGTGCAGTGAAAACAAAACAGGCCTAACATCTATTTGAGATTAATACATATTTGTTTTAGTGACGTTTTGAAAGAAAATGTGTGTTTGAGCTGTCTGATTATGGTGTGGAGCATATTCAAGGCAGAAGAAGCTCTTTAAATAACAAATCTCATAACACAATTTGTTTATGGACTTCAACAGCATTTACTACATAGCTGATTTATTGATCCCAAGGGAAATTCAAACATCCAGTAGTAGCATGAGACACAAACACACAGTAAGCTGCATGAAGACAGTGTCGACTCTAATGACTGTGTATTATACTTATAATTCTGTTTATACTGTGCCATATTGCCACACGGATGTCTTTTAGCTTGTATATATTTATATATTTTTTACATCACAACTTTTTTATACATTATATATTTCATGTTTATGCTGTTTGCACCGGGATAAGAAGGAAACGCAATTTCAATTCCCTGTCATATGTCCTGTACATATGAAAATGAATATAGACTACAGTAAACATACGTCAAAGTTAATCTATGACATGACTCTGCATTTAAATTAAACCTTTTACATCACAGCAGTACAGCTGGGAGCATTAAATGACTCTGCTCTCACGGGATCAGGCTGATGACAAAGGTCAGTGAGCACAGACTCGCTGTGAGTGTGCGCAGAGCTGCAGGAGCTAATGTTTGCTCACAGGATGTTTGCTGGTTGTCTTACCTGCAGGATCTTACAGGCGCAGAGAGCGTCGATGTCTGCTGCCACCAGGAGGGCGACTCTCTGAAGGCAAACACAGGTCGTGTTTAGTCAAGTATACCAAGTTAAATGAATGAACAGAGGCTCAGGGTGAGAGGGTCTACCCGCTAAGTAACGCTAGCAGACAGCCTTGGTTCACGTTAGCTCACCTGGTTGGCAACGACTTCATAAAACTCCTTCCGTATGTCCGCGATGAACATTTTCAACAATGTCTGTTTATAAAAAGCTTAAAGATAAAATGCCGCTAAGTGAACAGCGGGTTACTTTGCGCTGCTGTCAGACACGGAGCGTCTTTCTGCGGCCGTACGCTGTTCCTTGTTGGAAATGTGGCGCCAAATATCTGCGTCACACCCAACCAATCAGCGGGAGGGAAATAACGTACGTCAGACGCACGAGGCCACGCCCACCACGTTGAGAAAACAAAGCTGTCTTCAAACAAAGAGAAAACAGGCAGAAGTTCACGCTGAATACTGCTTAATTATGTTTTATCAAACACATACTGTGTGAACTTTGGTACAGAAGCTGTGTTTACTTGAGTACTGTAGTTTAGTACAAGTTTGAGGTACTTCTTTATACCTCTAATATAGCATTACAGTGATGTACTTTAATGCATCACTAATCATGATTTAGTGACATGGTGCATTCTTCACATTGAGTGCCTTTACTTTTGGTACTTCAGTTGTATTTTGATGCTCAACTCAACCCAGTTTATTCAGGATTAGGTTGATTTTGTTTGATTCAGTGAAGGAGATAAACTACAAGATTATTTTGATCTGAGGTTTGACAAATGTAAGCTAGTAAAGAACTTTTCAGTACCAACCCCACGGTATACTTTAATGCTAATATTTTTATACTTTTACTTAAGTAAGATTTTGAATGGCTGTCTTTTACACGTAACTTTTATTCAAGTAAAATATCTAAATGCATCTTTCACCACTGCTTAATTCTGATTAAATTGGGAGGTCTGAAGAAACATCACTGTAGTTCAGTGCTAAGGGCATGAGTCAGTACTTAAACTATTACTTAGGGAGATCACATTTATAGAAAATACAGTTAAATAATTAAACGATAAATATATTTCTTAAAACCTAACCCTAACCTAACAACCACAACCCTAACCGTGATGTTCCTTAACCCAGTTTAATTTAGGTTAGGTTGATTGTTTCAGTGAAGTTTTGCGTAAAGAGATAAGGTACAAAATTATTTTAATCTGAGATTTGACATGTTCAAATGTAAACTAGGAAAGGAGTTTCTAGTATCAAACAGTAAGATCATCTAAAAATATGAAAATGAAGGGACTGCAGCTTTAAAAAGTAAAATAAATTTGAAATACATCTGTAATAAACTAATCTTGCCTTCCTTTACTCAACATTTCATATTGTCTAAACAATATGTAATCATCACACATACTCAAAACCATGATGACTCAAGAGAAAACAAGCAAAGGACAGCGTGTATTGCAAGATTATTTAGAAACATCATTTAGTGTCACCAAAAGATTCATTAAAAGCATCACAACATGTACAATCAGGGTACTGTATCAGCATGAACGGCTACTATGTGCTCCTACAAGCCAAGGCAAATTATGACGAGCATGACATAAAAAAAGCAAACAGGCAAGTTTCAGTATAATCCCTCAAGGAGATCAGACATGATCATCATCAACCTGATACAGTATACCGGTACATGTACTGAAAATCACATAAATGAATAGAAATGGTTGGAAATGCAGGGTCCGGAAAGAACATAATGGAGAAAATATATGTATGAAACATGCACAAATTTATCAAAAGGCAGCAATCTAATAAATGTTTATGCACAAATTTATCAAAAGGCAGCAATCTAATAAATGTTTTTTTTTTAAACCCACGTGCCCACAAAGTGAGACCTATTTTCATGAAATAACATTATTACATTTAAGGTAAACAAACAAATATTCAAAATTCAAGTAAACTCCTACATGCCCCAAAATTAAATACACTTAGACCTGTACATCATCACATAAATACCTGTAAGATTGAGTAAATTAAGATATCATTTGTCTCAAAATGTTTAAAATAGCAAACTTTCTCCTTTTTGCTACTCATGTAGTTGTAAATTTTACACCCAGAAATCCACACATTTGACTCCATCGGCAACAGAATTCATGGAACATTTTTTTTCTGAGGTAAAGAAAGGCAGCATGCCACATTTAAATATCATGTACTATCTTCCCAACTGATCCTATACACTGTAAAGTGAATAAAAAAAACCAAAACATAAAGAGAACAAAGTTGTGTCTACAACATGACAGAGAGTGTACACTGTACATGCAGTATATACTTCATTCATTAACTAAGGGTAATAAAGTAATGTAGCAAACAAAGGCACAAATTCATCTGTTTTTTTCTGCCAAGTTTGGTCTAAAACCACTGTGATCAAGCTGCTTTAAGCTTGATTCACAGCGATGAGCAAAAGTGCTTTGACCCTGCAAAACTTTGGCTGGTTTCACATGAAACATAAACATAAGAGGTTTCAGTCTGTAAAAACAGTCATATCTTTGTTAAAGTTGACATGTTTTTTTTTTCAAAGTTAAAAACCAAGCAACCAACCAACCAAACATTAATGGAAAGATAAAACAGAGTGAAATTGAAACCCAAAGTTCACAATCATAAATGAAAGTTGATGAGAACTACCAGAAAAACTGACAAAAAAAAAAAAAATCCCACCAAACTTTACGTGCTGATAAAACTATTAACAGGATAGAAAACCTGACCAGCAGGAGCACTGGGAGGCTAGCACCATTACCTGGAGAGGTTACAGTGATCTCACTCAGGTTCATCAGAAAGATCTGGTTCTACCGTCACTCCAACAACCAACCCCTGTGCACCACATCTCTCCACCTCTGCTGAACATTCACACTTTAGACGGGTTGGCGGAGGAGCCGTGAGACTGTGCAGTAATGAGAACCCGAACTACAATAAGCCTGAGACCACTGACATAGGAAAACATTTATCTCATAGTTCTTTTACTCTCATATTAACTTGTGGTAATATTAACACATGTGCTGTTGAGACTTGATTATCATTTGTGTTTGTCACAAAGAAACTACAGTTACATCTGCGAGAAGAGATGAGAGGAAATGCTACATCAGGGCGCTAAACTCAGGACCCGATTAATCAAGAATATCTGTGAATGGAAACATTAAAAATATAATAGAGGAAGACAAAGAGATTTAAAGCATTCAGGACAAAGGCAGCAGAGCAGAACGGTGGAGATCAAAGAAATAAAAAGTGGTTTTGAATAACCTGTTTTACACATAAAGGCAACCAAAGAGACACTTTCAGATAGGAGCCGTACAATGTACTTTTCTTTAGCTTTGCTTTCTTGTTATTGTCAACAAATGCAATAAAAAGACCAGAATCAACAATGAATCGATTCTACCAATAGATATTGTCCTTGGGTATCCTTTTCCTCTGTGCCACTGTTCTCCCAAAACAAATTTTGTTTAAATGTTGTGCCTTTAGTAGGACTGAATGGGCTAGGGGCCACAGACAGGTTTGGCCTTTTCATAGAATTTATTGACAATAAAAAATGTAGAACCTTATAATATTATAATGTCTTATTCTGCTTGTATGAGACAAAACACATTCATTCCTGTGAGATAATTTTGTCTAAACAGATTTTTAATTAGATCATTTATATTAATTATAGAGTTGGTAATATGCATCGACAGAGGATTATTTATCCATATCGTCCACCCCTATGTTTAGATATGAACGGCCCACATAAACACCTCTTATTTCAAATACTATATGGTGCAGATAACCTGTGCAGAACCTTATCTCTATCTTCTTTAGTGACTGGAGCATACTAAATATAAACATTCAGGCACATGATATCAAGTGCTCATGTATGGTGGGTGCTAGGATGTTCTTCTTGATCTGGCCGTCTTTGTTGTTTTGTATTTAGGTGATTTTTTATTTTTTTCAATTTACCGTGTTAAAAAATCTGCAAATCAACCACCTTGTAAATGTTTGATATCATTATTGATAAATGACATCAAGGACTAATCAATTATCAAAAGTACTGTCGATTAACTAACTGATTTATTGCCAAATCATTGTTGAGCCAAAAGGTCAGGGATGAACATCCATGCTCAAACATACAATACTTCTCGAAACGTTTATAAAACAGTCAGAAAAAAGTGACCCGACATGAAGAACTGATCCACAGCAGCTGAGCCAGTGGTTGACAGGCAGTGGACCATTAGTGCAGTGCTTATATATGTGACCTGCTCAGCTGTTGTACTTAAAGTCATGTGATCTATAGGCACAATACACAGGGTATGTAGGGCTGGGCTATATGGATGGATTCTAATGAATTCATCGGGCCCTCAAATATTGTTAAATGCCATATATACTAATGTCTGTAAGTTGTTTATGTAGCGGAAGTCCACCATGTTAGACTGTTAAACTGGAGTTGTTATTTACCACAACTCTCAAGTGTTTAAGGAACTATTCAGAAGAAATTTGACATTTTGGTTGAAGAAATCAGCCATGTGTGATGTATCACCCTACAAAAAGAAAATTGCCATAATACAGTTTAAATGATAAACAATAACTATTAATGTTCTGCCCAGCCCTAAGGGTGCAAAAACCAGAATGAGAAGGAATGCCGTGTAACCCAGAATAAATGACACCAGTAAAGAGTATGATCTAGTTACAGCTGCTCTACAGGGGCAGGATGTAGTTGGAGTTGGCCAGTTTGCGCTCCTGTGCGGCGGAAACAGTCTCTCTGTGACGCAGAGGTCTGTGGCAGTCAAGGTCTTGAAGTGGAGGGTAGTGCTGTCTGTAACAGAGCCAGGCGAAGGCGAGACCCAGCAGAGAACCCACTAATACATCTACATGAAGGAGAGAGAAGATAACACACACAAACACATGGACACAGACACATATACATTTATGAGGAGTTTGATTCCACAGCTTAACATGAATACTTTCTCATATCTTCTGGCTTATGTGCAAAGATTAAAATATTTTGGGAGAATATCATCCCTAAGAGACATTTATCATAGTAATATTAGTGTGGCTTTGGAACACCAGAGCCTGAGATATAAACATTTATTGAACATGAACGCATTAAAAACATTACAAATTCATCTACAGATAAATGCCAAAATGCCTCTGATTGCCTCTCAGATATCGCCACATGGATGAAGGCACATCATCTCCAGCTGAACCTCTCAAAAACTGAACTGCTGGTGCTCCCAGCCAAACCTACTATACACCACGACATCAACGACTCCGGTACTGCACCTACTGTACCTACCTGAACGCCCCAGTACAGGCATATGTTACCTCGCGACCGCTGCCGACCGATGACTAAATGTCTAAATGTAAATGTAAATGCCAATACATGCAGAGCTCAGTGTGTGGGAGAGTGTGCCTGAACTACCATAAATCTCCATAAACCTAAGAATAATGTCGACATGAAGACGGTTAAGAAATATAAAGCATAAAAACCCTAGATGGATCTAATGCTTTGTTGCCTTTCCAGCACTGAGAGTGGTTATTTTATTACTTCCTGGTTATGTTAATGTTTTACAGACCTCTGGTTTAAGAAGTGGCCACACATTTGACAGAAAGTGAAACAGAAACAGAAGTGAATTTCATCTGTATAAAGTCATTTTTCTTCAAAGTGATCCTAGTATTCCTGGACATCATCTTTCTTTAGCAGTGACAAAAACATGTCCACAAAATGGTGACAAAGGCTTAGGGTTGTTGTAAGGGAATAACTCTTTAATGTTCCTAAAATCGACAGGGAAAACCTTAAAACGCCACCACAGCTCCCACATCGACTGAAAACAGGCATTGTTAAGATGATGTCAGACTGAATAATAAACTGACCTTGCCAGTGGTGTTTGTAGTCACAGGTTCGGGAGAGGGCAATCGCTGTTGCGATGAGTAAAGGTGTGAGGAAAGCGCACAGCCGCCACGCTCTGCCTTGGCCCACTGTATTGAAGCAACGTAGCTTTCCTCCGACGTACAGCGCTGTGAAACCCAAACCTGCAAAGGCAACTGCGACCAAAAAGAAACAATTGAAAGGATGATCAGAGGCAGAGAAAGTTTTCTAAAGAAACAGAAAAAACAACAAAAAGAGAAAGGGCAAGGATTACACATGGAGAGATGTGTTTTTTAGAGAAACGTGGGAGACTTTTGCTTATACAACAAAATAGGAGCCTGAAGGCTAAAATATACTTTCATACATCTATTTTCAGATATTTCATGGCCTCCTGCCCCACTTTGTGTGTTTGTTGTTTTTCCTTGTTGCCTGCTAAAGAAAATGTACCAGCTACTGAGGCATAATCGACCATAAAAGACCCTTACAGGAGGAGTGTCCGCTGGGAAAGCTCTTCCTGCCCTCCATGACAATATCTGGGTCACCGCTGCAGCGCAACTCCAGGTTCATCTGACCATCTGGAAAACAGCGATAGAAGAAGTCTGGCCGTGGCCTGAGGCAGGGACAAACACACAGAGAACAGATTATGCTTTTATCAACCGTAACACTGGGTAACATTATTATCTGTTATGTTATGAACCATGTTTACCTTCCAACGACAAGTTTGATGACGTTGGTGAAAACTCCATTCAGCACAAGAGTCAAAGTCACAGCTGGATGACAAAGAAAACCAACAACAGACAAGTGAGCTAAGAAAACTGGCTGGCTTAATAGGAAAAACAAATATCTGTGTTCAGCTTTCTTACCCAGAGTGGCCTCTTTAAGGTCTCCTCGCTCTGACTTCTTCAGAAAGGCGAAAACCAGGATTACAATCAGCGGGGTGAAAACCGCCACACTCTGATGCAGACAAATAAAAAGCACATCAGTATACAGTATGAGAACTTTAATCCACATAAAGCTAAATTAATGTCAGTCTGTGAGCATGTGTCTGCATGCTTTTCTTTGACTGTTTCTTCGTGTTTCCACTGAATGGGACTGTGCCAGTCTTTGTCTATGTTTCAGACTGGTGGTGTTTTTATTACAGGTTTTGGAGAGCACACACTACAGGATGAAAATCAACGTACAGAGACTTGATTAGGGTCAGATCTACGGTAAACATTTATGTGCACCATTTCTGCCAAAGTTATGTTATTTTTTGTATTGAAAAAATAACAAACATGATATTCACTGTTGTAGATGAACTCAACAGTCAAGTGATTTTTTGAATTGTTATAAGATGTAAGATGAAATTCAATTTGAAAGCAAAGAAAGCAGTGATTGTGTGGAAGGTAGGGATTCATCTAAAAACGTATTATATGCTTTGTAAACTGATTAATGTGCTAAAAAGAAATACTGGTATGGTCCTTTAAACACAATAGGAGGAGAGGGTGGTGTCATATCTAGGCAACCTGAGAAGGGAAAATGTTGAATGTGAAGGTCGATATCTGGTTAAAATTCTGTTAGCAGCAATGAAGAGAGACCCTCCTGCCCTGTGACACTTGCTGGAAATATATAATATGGAAAGACTCACTAATGTATTAAGAATTAAACAATCTGAATTGATAAATGTGGCAAATGGACTTCTTAGAGAGACACAGGTGGAGGCCTGAATAGAGACGGGACATCTTGAATTGCTTGAGTTGGACAAGTTTTGTTGGGTAAAACATAAAACACAGTAATTAGTGAGTTGCAAGGTGAAAGGGATAAACTGGACTATTATGTCCCATTTGAACTGAGAGACATGCAGACATATTACTTACAAACATGAGAGACGTGGGCACGTGGTCATTCTCCACACGATGGAATTTATACAACCACATCTCCTCTGGCTGGATCTCACGGTAGAAAGGAGGAAGCTGCTCCGTCACACTACACAAACACAAGTTTCTATTTGTGCGTTCATTCAACAACGCCTACTATTTAAATAACGGCTCCATAAAGCCCTGATGCAAATGATGCATAGGTGGATATACTTACAGGAACACAACCAACAGAGCCATCCGGATGGAAACCTCCGACAGGAAACCACGAAGCAGCCTCCTCTTCATTTTGTTTTTTGGTGTGGTCTTCAATCAACAGCAAACATCATCACTCCATTTAACTTAAGTGGGACTAGAAAAAAAGTAATATCTAATGAGATATGAGCAACTGTGGGCATGAAAGTGAAAATGTAATTACTGTATTTCATGTGGACACATCCAGCAAATAGTACAAATATCTGCTTTCTTTAATCTTGATGGATCATCTGAGGAAAACAAAAAGTCTTTGCTTCGTCTGGGCACTTTTATAAGGATCCTTTAAGGAATTAAAGAAACTGTGATCAAGATACGTTATTAGTTGATATACTTCAAGTTCGCTCTTGTATTTGAAAATGTGGACAGGGGAAATTATCCTTGTGGTTTCAAGAAACATATCAGTGCATCTCTGGATTTTAAACCACAGTCCCCCCAAAACAAAAACAATTTGTCAACAATGAGCTTTCCCACATCAGCAGAGCTGACTAACCCCTGACCTCAAGTGTTTACATGTCTCTGAAAATAAAGAACTAACTACACAAAACCTTACAAATGAGGACAATGTTCTCCTTCCTGCAATATATTCCCAACACTTTCACTCTGAGTGTATATCTGGTGAAACATTAGTAAAGAGAAAACAGATTTGAGCTCCTTCCTTGTTCAAACTTACCTGGTGTAGAGGCCAACATGCTGCACCTGTGCCTATCTACAAGCTGATATGTGACACTATGAAAACAGTAAGTCTGTTTATAATACACATAATAAACCCACAATGCTCCACCCTCTAAATACACAATACAAAGCAAACAAGCTGACATTTAGTCTCTGATTTGCACAAACAAGGTGTTAGCAGACTAGGCTAAGCTAACTAGCAACATCTGTCAAATCAGACATCTGGCTCGTTTCCGCTTGTCAAACAGGAGATCCCGCTCACCTCGGACAGCTCGCTCGCTTTTATCTCTCTGTCCTCATATCAACATGCGCTGTTAACATGCACCGGGCCTCGACATGCTCTGTTTGTGCCGGCGGTGAGAGTCGAGCATTTGAGGACTAAAGAGAGAGAAAACAGGGATGCCTCAGAGGAGAAGAGCGCCTCGTGAAGCTACCTGTCACATCACACCTGCTTCCTGTGTGCTGCTTTCAAAATAAAAGCCGGGATTTAAACGTAGAAATCGATCTGAAGTGAAGGTCCACTTCCTCACTCGATCTGCGGTGTAAGTGCACACTGCAGATGAAAATGGAAAATGAGATAATATTATATTTTATCTGTAAATATAATACACACAATACATCTTAAATCCAACACACCAATATAAAGCAACACTAATATCATGTAATTATGAAGTAATTTATAGTCTATGAGGCAAGCAGCAAACTACAGTATATATAGTATATGTGTAAATATATCTATAAATTCAAAATATATACTTATAATATATTGCAAAAACTTGTTTATTTATTGTTTACATTTTCATTTAAAAAGTATTCAGTGTTTGATATTGATCTGTGCTATTTCCACGTTTATCAGTTTCATAATGCTATTGCCAGTAATTACTATTAATAAAAAATATTTCTGAATCATAGTTTGAACATTTTTGGGATGCTCTGTGGCGTTTTCTAAACCGGAAATGGTCGTGTAGATTATTTTATTTGCCTTGACACGTGGATGCAAGAAGCCACGTCACGTTACAGGTTGGCCATCTAGAGGAGAAATCAGTGACGTTTGCATGGATTTGTATTTATTCATTTATTTTGACTAAATCAATTAAACTTAAAGTTTGTAAAAAAAATACATCATGTTATAACTTTAAGCTTTAAGTTGATATATTTGGTTTATTTCTTCCTCTCATGCTGCATGTGTGAATGTCCTCAGACTGTTAGATGCTTTGCAGCAAAAACTGGTCAGTACATTTACTTGTGCAGTGTGTCATCATGGAAGTAAACAATCATAATGAATCGTTATATTTATCAAACGCTTTGAACTATAAATTAATTTCCCGTTCAACTTAAACTATTTTGATTGAATTTATTTCTTTTTTTTATAAAAAATCGCTGAATTTTCACATTTCCCGTTCAAACATGGGGAAGAGACGCAGACTCAGCAGCAAGCTGAGCCTCACCTTGGATTGCGCAATCCCTCACAAACTGTGCTCTGCCATGCAATGAGAGCATGTTACTGTCTCTCTGTATGTCGCCAATAAAATGTTTCAAACACTTTGAATCCATGCTCCCATGACTTTCCATACGTTAACCCATTGGGTAATAAGGTGTTACTAAAACACAAATAATTTCCATTCACTGACAATTTATGTACTTTCTTGTTTTTTATTTCCACATTCGCTATTTCATATTTAAGTCATCCTTTATTTGAACTCAGATGTCTAATTTTCAGTCAGTAAGCAAAAACCTGATAACAAATACGTTTATTGGCTCAGGAGGGATGATTAAGTCCTTTTCGCTCAGGATAGAGAGACGCAGTTTAACGTAGGAGTAGAATGAATGAGAAAACAAGCTGAAATTATACCTCCTGCAGAAAGAAGGAAAAACAGTTCAACAAGCAAGAGTTGGAGAAACCTTGATGACATCTGTTCATTGTTTATGCTTTTATTTTCTCGGTGAGTTATGAATATAATACACGTGCTGCACATCAGCAAAGTGATTAGCTGCTGAGCTGTAGTGTAAAGTTTTGTTTTAGTATTTTCTTTATTGGTAGAGCCAAATAAGAACATTTGTGTATGAATATATGTGTTACTTACGTTTTGTGGTTAAAGTAAGCAACTGTCCAGCTAAGTTTATAGACTATGAAACTTGTTGTGTGGATTACTCCCGTGTTGGTGTGCACGACCACAAGGTGTCAGTATTGTGATCAGTAATAAACTGTAAGTGGTTTCCATAATCATCTACAATTTCAGTTATTTTACATTTGCTTATGGCCATTAAATAAGTTGGATGTAAATGTAAAAGGAAAAGTTGACATTTCATATGTTAACATTGCAGTACAACAATTATCCTAAACTCATGGATTAAGTATTAAGGGTTGTATTGAAAATTATTTTTGACAAAGTTAAAGCTGTACAGTCAGGGAAGTGGAATAGATTTTCATATGTTTATAAGCCATGGTATGCTGCACAGGCTAGGTTTTTGGATACCCTTGGATTCTGGATCCTGGACTGGATTTGATTCTCTCCCTGACGAGTGGGATCGCGAGCCACCTGTGTTGAGCACCTGGATTGAGGATGCCTATGAGTTATTCATCTGGACAACAACACAGCATTTGCAGAAATTTCACAGATTACCACAAAGGGAAGGAGAATAATTGTGTTTTTCAAATGATCGAGTGCTCGATGAATGCTTATTTTAGTCTGTCATCATGTAGAAAGACCATTATAATAAGATAACCACTAGATAAGTCATTTTTTTCTCTATATATATCTTTTTTTACTTAAGGACATTGAAGTAAATGATTTTGGAGGGATTTTGTGTCTGTCCTGCTGTGTTACTTTTTCAGTCTTGCCAAGATTTCATCCCTGTGTTAACGTGACTAAAGCCAAAGAGGAGAAGGCATCTGCGTAATTAGGCTTTAGTGAGTTAGTTGTAGTTAGTCTGTAATGAAGATTATAACTAATTTAATTGGGTTGAGTCAGAACAACAAAAGTCACTTCATGTGGAAGAGAAAAATAGAAGCAAAGGTTTGATTTGAATTATTATTAATTACTATGATGTAAATATTGGGATTATTCTCCTCCACAGTTCTTTGTTTATTGTAGCTACTTTGAACCCTCTGAAAAAGATGGTGGATCATCTGGTGTTCTAGTTTTTAAGTTAGTGGTGAAGCCAGTGTTATATTGATTTTAAGATTGCACTGAATCTATTGATACCAAACATGTCATGTTATTTTACTCAGTGATTGCTTGTAATATTTGCTTTGCCGTCAGAAGTTCTAAAGTTAGCACCAAATTAAAAGTTTGTCTGACAGCAAGGTTAAACATAGAAATTATTCTTAATATGGTGTGGACTTCAACAGATATTGATTTTTTGGAGATGAACCTTTTCATGTGGCAAAAATATATTTTTCTGCTGAGCCTGTCCACAGCAGTGCGTAGCTCTACTTCTCGTAGTACCTCAAAATACCATAACTATACCTTTGTAGGTGCCATATGTAAGATTCTGAGGCCTTCTTCGTATTCATTTAATTTAAATTTTAGTTCATTTCATTTCAGTTATAATTGTTTTTAATGTTACTGGGTGAACCAGTTGTATCTTAAAAATTAACCCTTCAAATGAATTTCTCAGTTGCCGATGACTGTGAAGGACAAAAATTAATTTAGCATAAAGAATTGATTGCGGAAATAATTAAATATTTGAATGAATATTACATTCTAATCTTCAGTTAGGATATAACAGCTAAATTCAAATCCTATATTAATTTTAGGAGACATGTTTCTGTTATGTCATCCTAAATCGAGACAAGACACAGACAGAGGAAGTTTCTGCAAAATATAACAATATCTGAACTTTGAATTTTTTTTTTTTTTGCTTGCTTGCGTATATAATATGTGTGAAACCTGTTTTGTGTGCTCATCGATCTTACAACGGCAGTGAAGAGGCACTAGGTGGGGCAGGCAGTGATCTTACAACGGCAGTGAAGAGGCACTAGGTGGGGCAGGCAGTTCTCTTGTCACATGGTAGGAGGCAGACATGTACATTTACATCTCTATCTCCATTGAGACGGAGACTTGCAAACTTGAGGGAAGACAAGTAAGACTTCTACAAAAAAGTAACAGACTTTTTTTTAAGTAAGATTAAGACAATAACGTTTTATTAAATTAAATGTGTGTCACGTGGGCTACAGTTTGTATTAGTAAAGAATGCTGAGATGAGACATGAAACATAACCCGTTAACTGCTGCTGATCAAATGGTGAATAATCTACTCTTTCATATATTTGTAAATCTGACTCTGATGGAGTGAGTGCCTCACCAGCAATGAACCTCACCGCTCGTCGCCGCTTGTTATCCTGGGTAGTATTTGATCTTTAATTCAATTGTTTATATTACAACCAGGAGGTTGATCTATTATATTGTCCAAGTGTTAAGAAATCACATACAGTGAGAGCGTTTCACTGAGACAGAGTACAGCTTTATTAAAGTCAAACTTCAGGCATGTCTGAACTCTTCAAACTCAACTTTAGAATGAAAAAGGACAGAATCAATATTCTCAAATAAAAAGACAGTCATGTACAAAAAGAGTGTCGTCTCAACAGTCACACACATTTAGAAGCAGAATTGTACAGGCAAAAAGAGCACGCCACAGTAACATGAGTCTATGCAAGTTCAATGCAAACTATTTACAAGTTCTTCAACAATATGCAGTAACACAGGTTGAACAGTAATCAACATGGTATTTTGTGTTCATCCACGTTTTAATTGAAGCAACACCAAGAGAGATAGATATGACCCCAGTTAGTTACTGTAAGTAAGTTTTTACTACAAGTAAAAAAAGATGATGAGTGCTTATGATGGTGGATTTATTTATTTATTCCAACACTATTTCTCCTCTGACAGCATGTCAATTAAAAAACAGTCGGCAACATTGCACAAAAACAAAAAGACATCACAGTGAACTGAAACATACCCTTTGACAAACAAGGGGGGTGGTCCATCCTAAATGTAAGTGTAAATGAAAAATATTAATAATAAGCAAATTCCTGGACACTGAAAAATCTTCCTCTGGCGTATTTAAGGGTCACTTAACTGAGAACAAACATGCTGTCTCTTCAAAACAAAATATGAGCACTACAATGGGAATAAACATACACATCAGATCATATTTTAACTAACTGAAATGATGTACGCTGGGACACTTAAATTAGGCATACGTAATACTGCTGCTGTATCAGCAGAGAAGGGCAGGAGAGGACAGACTGGCACAAAGTAACTTATGATCATGCGATCTGCAGGTGCAAACATATAAAGGCTGCTCGGTTTTGCACAATCTCTGTGCAATGTGGTAAAAAAAAAGGAAAAGAACACAAAGAAAAAAGATCGGCATTAAAATCAGGCATTTAAAGACTCTACTTCAACTGAATACACAAGTGGATTGAACCAGTGTCTGATGTTGGAAGCATGCATTTCAGCTGAAAGGAAACAAGAAAGGCTGTAAGACCAGTTATATAATCATCAAAGTCATCAGTCAGATTTTTTTTCCTCTGAAGCCACAAACACAAAAGTCAAGGATGCCTACGGTCTGACAATCACATACATATGAATCCTGTGTTAAAAACAAAAACAAAAAAACACATCAATAAATAAAAAAATAAAGAAAAATTCAAGTTTAGACAAGCAGACCGTTGTAAGTATGTAAGTAAAAGTGCCTTAATGATGCACCTACCTGATATTGAACAAGTACTGATGTGGCCTATTTCCTACAAAAAACTACTCGAGAGAAATGTGTTTGGCAAATTTGGGAACAAGGAAATCAGAAAGTTCTGTCTTTTTTCAGGAAAAAGTCTTCCTAAAAGGGTCGATTACAGAAAGAAAAGATGAGAAGGGCAGCTGAATGCAGAAAAGTTAGATTGAATGTGAATCAGGCATTTACTAGCATAACGAACACGGTAAAAGAAGCAGCTTTTCTGTGTTCTTCATCCAGTAAAGTGCCTGTAGTATGTATGTTGAGTGCATACATTTAGAACATCAATTAATTTTGTGAGAGCGCAAATTAGCGTGCTCAATATTCAACTTAAAAAAGTGATGTGGAGACAGTAAACCTCCAGTGCACATGTGCTAAGAAGGGAAGTATCACTGAAGTGGGAGACGTCGTTATTTTCAGCACTTTTTAAATGTGTGTGATGATTTTTGCATTCAATGGCTCCCCTTCTTTTTTCAGTCTTTTTTTCTTCATGATTTACAGAGAGACCCTAAAAATTAACTGAAATGATTTCAAAACACTGACACTGTTTGACCCTGTGGCTCGATTTTAAACACAGATTGGACTTAAAAAAAAAAAACATCTCTTAAGGGCGGACAACACAAACAAACAGGGGTATCATGGGAGAATCACAAGCAAAAGGCTGAGACAGATAAACTTCCTGTTGTGATGATCACTTGAGTCCAGGCTTAAAAAGGAAAAACATCAAAAACTTCTCCGAAACTGAAACTTTACATTCCAATATTGAACTGCTTCACACTGCTTTTAACACCAATTACAGTGAGTCACGATACAGGTCGATGAGCAGCGGCTGTTACTGAATGTGGAATCATTACACCAAATGTAAAAAAATGCAATGACTAGTTACATAAAACTCCCCGTGTTTTTTTTTAAATCGTCTATTTCACTTACACTGTGGGGGAGACAAATTACTGCACTGGTGTTTGAAAAAGAAATTGGTATAAAATGTGGTGCAATAAATACAAAAAATTTTGATTTGACAGATGAGCGATTAAAAACACTGTACAGAAGTTTGTATTTGTACATTATACTGAACTGGACTGTTGTTATACCATTACGTCTTTATATAAAGCCCAGCCTTAAGGATGTTCTCCAGGTGGCAAGTCAAAGAGTGTCTCTCAATGACACAGAGGACCTTTTTTTTTTTTGTACAAACCGGGCTGGCAGTCATTCCTACTTGTGCCAAAAAATAAAATAAAATAAAAAACAGCATTTAGGCCACTTTCCTGAAAAAAAAAAAAAACACCCAACCATGCCCAGCACTCTCCACATTTCTGACCGAGAGGAAAAAAAGTTACAACACAGTTTAAATTCCGACGTTACTACAAGAAGAAGAGGTATCCATTTTGAAACACTTGTCTTATGTTCTTTTTATATACATTTCTGTATATGTATGACCTAGCTAAATTGTGTAGCGACAAGCTGTGTAAAAGTGCTTTTCAGAAAGTTTGGCAAAAAACAAAAAAAGAAAAAAACAGGAAAAAAACAAAAAAACTGAAACAAAAGAAGCATCAAAGCGGTCACAGTACACAACGTTACTGAAATGAACTGCATCTGGGCAGTAATTCCTACAGCCAGAACCGAACTTAAGGCTGATTAACAATACTTTAAGACAGCACCAGTGATCACAAGCTGCGCCCCTCCATCTACAATACAAATAACAGTAACTGCTTGGAGGAAATGTGGGAACAAAACTTTATCGAAAAAAGAAAATAAAAAGGATCTGTCATGTTGTTTAAAAAAGCATTTTCCTTCTTCCAGGAACAACCAGAGAGGCGAGGCCCTCCTGATCTTTAAGTACTTTACAATAGTATGAGCCAATTATATACACAATGGCGAGTGAGACTGGCAATATGAAAATCACAAGTACTTCTGTAATGTCATACCATTACACTATATACCATTATATTTCACCTTAATAGGACTATTTTCACAAGGAGGTCTGCGTAATGCTTAACACCTAAACAAACAAACATAATACACCACTCACCAAGATGAAGTGAGAGAATCTGTCTGTAAACATTAACAAACATAGATACTGTATATAATTATATTCATCTATACCCATAAGTATATTAAAACCATGTCTAAGGAAGGTTGGAATGTAGTGTGGTCCTGAAAACAATTGCACAAAATCAGTCACCCCCCCCTCCGTCTTTTCCTCCGCGAAGAAGAAGAAGAGATAAATACGATGACAGATCACATCGGGAGTGATGATTGGCCGCAGAGGAGGAGAAAAGGGCTGGCTCGTCTCCGTACAGCCATCCTGTGTGTGAGATGCCGACCACAGCTTACAGCAGGTAAACGAGGAGGGGAGCAGCATGGTGATGGAGAGGTTCAGCTCAACTCTCCTCCTCCTCTTCTTCCTCTACTCTCTTACCTCTCCCTCCACCTCACTTGTCATGTTCTTCAAAGTGCCGGTAACGGACGATGTGACAACACTTAAAATTTTGCACAGCTGTAAAAAAATAACAAAAATAAGAAACATAATGAGGTGGTTTTCTGGGCCCCTCCGATGGGCCACAGGTGAGTTGTAGAGAGTGTTCCTGGTGGTGTTTCATGGTAAGAGAGGAGGGAAAACAGGTACACAATGATGCCTGGACGCTTCCCCTGCCAATGCTGCAGTCGCTCTGCCCTCGCCACAAACAGCATCGATGTGTCTCTGAACAGGGGCCGTCGTACTGGTCAAAAAGCACTGTATTCCCTTTTCTTAGTGCGCTGCTTCAGATCAGAGGTGGATCGGAGCCCAGGAGGCCAACAGGAGCGCATTTTACAGGGAATGAGGTATTGAGGGGAACTGCGGCGTCACTCTGAAGCCGGCTGGCCCGGCTCCATCTCTGGCTCCTCTTTGACCCTGACGGGGCTCAGGGCGGAGTGGCGTGGCTGGTTAGAGGTGGAGTTAGAGCCCAGGGGACTGACGGGGTTGTGACTGGAGCAACAGGGACGGCCTTCGAGGGAGGAGGGCGTGAGCGCCCCCGCCTCGTGATCCCGGCAGAACGAGCGAGGGCAGAAGTCACAGAGGGACGAGGCCGGGGCGCCGCAAACGCTGCAGTCGTGCCAGGGACATTCCCAACGTCCTGCAGACAGACGGACAAAGAGTTTGTTAAGGAGAACGAGCAGTGGTTTTCACCCCCACTGAGTCACAGGATAAAACTTGGGGGAGGTCATGAGATGAACAAGTACTGGGACAGCAGAAAAGACATACTTCTGTTAGATAGATGTGCTTTTTCAGATATGTTCTAATCTTTGCTTTTTGCTCTTGTGAATTAAAGAACACTTGTATTTGCGTACGCAACCAGCGCCTGGGGGGCACAACTGGACATTCATTGTCATTCTGGCCATATCAGTGCGTGGAAATAACTGTTTAAAAATGTTTTGATTGGCCCTGATATGATGTTGTGCCAATTTAAATGTGTTTAAAAGGTTCAGTTTACCCAAATTACACAATACATACTTGGTCAGTTATCTCTAGTGGCATCTGACCACAGAAAAAGATTAGATTTTATTTGTCCTGGTTTTAAAATATCTACCTCTATGATTTATGCCTCCACATGAATACAACTACAATACAATGACATTTTTTGTGGTTTGTGGTGTTCAAACCACTGAAAAATTACATTTACAAGATTCAACAAAAACATGTATTTTCTAGAACAATTACTGTGGACCATCCAAAGTCCAGGCTGCCAACAATCCTAAAGGTCCAGTGTGTAAGATTTAGGAGTATTTCTTTGCAGGAATGGAACACAATATTCGTTAGTATGTTTACATTAGTGTACAACAACCTGAACATAAGAATCATGTGTTTGTGTTGTCTCAAAGAGCCCTTTAGATCGACAGTGAGGGTGGGTCATCCTCTATGGTTGAACTGCCATTTTTCTACAATACCTCAGAACAAACAAACCAAACACTGATCTAGATATGGCCTTTTGCTTTTTATGTGTGTTATGAGTGTTATGAGTTTATCCTATATGCTTGGAGGGTGAAGTGTGGGACAGTATTCATTTGGTTGCAATATGCAACTTCACTGCAAGGTGCCACTAAATCCTACACACTGAACCTTTAATAGGTACTCATCTGAAGAAAGGTTGACAATTCTCCTTTGGAGATAAAGCTAAAGCGTTTTTCTGTAGTTTGGACAAATTGGAAAAAGAAAAAAACAATATCATGCAACAATTAAAAAGGTCAAGAAGGCAAGAAACAAATCCAGCTTATTTTTTGAGACCTAAATTGCTTTTAATATTTGCTTTTCTCTTGTGAATTACTGGACATGTTCAGGCCTCTAAAATGATCCAAATAGTCAGAAGAAATTAGTCTTTAGAACCTGTAGACATGTGAAAGCAATGACATTCGACCAGACGTTGCCAGTAGATGCTTGTTTGAGAAGTCACAAACCTGTTGTTCTCCGTTGGTGGAATGCACAGCGGTTCCTACCAGAGCAGTAGTGTCCCTCTCTACTTGAAAACTTCAGAGAGTACCTTCTCTCCTGGCACTACCAACAACTTGACATGCTAAATCTATGCCTTCTAGTACTGTCACAGTACTTATTGCTGCACTAACATGTCCTAGTCCTAGTCACACTGTACCTTGATTGTCTCCCTTTCTTGTAAGTCACTTTGGATAAAAGCGTCTGCTAAATGACTAAAAGTAATGTAGCCTCAGAGCATCAGCAAGTACTTCATGCTGCTGAAATAACCATGATAAATATCTGTTATCAGTGAGATTTCGACATTGTGCATCTATACTTTTGTCACGTTTAGTCATTACCATATGGCGGCTTGGTGAGGTTGAGACACAGCAGGTGGTACGCTTTCGGACAGTCTTTTCTGTCACACATCACCAGCTCGCCTCCCTCTCCACAGCAAAAACAGAAGTACTCGTGCGTGTGTTTGCCTTCCGGCCGCAGCTTCCGCTTCTTGGGCTTCAGCTTGGCGTTCCTGGCCTTCTCCTCTTTCTCCATCACCACAGCACTCTGGAGGAAACATTACAAAAAGACAAAAATGGCAAACATAGCTTACAAAAGTTAGGATTGCTCTAAAACTGGAATCTTGATGATGAGAGGTAAAAAAAAAAAAAAAAAAAAAAAGGTCCTCACCGTTGGCTGCACCCCGAGGAAACCAGAGCAGTTGTCTGATCCACAGTGACAAGACGTTCTCCTGTTGCCCACACAGTGCAGGTTGTAGTTGAATGTCAGCTCTGTGTCTGCAGGAACACCAAGGACAAAAAAACACATCAAATGGATCATCCAGCTTGCTTGGAGTGCGTGTAATGTATATGTAGGCATCTAACAGAATACATGTGAACTCACAAGCCTCGATATCACAGAGGGCGAAGAGTCCGATCCGAACGTCTCCGTTTACCGTCCACTTTTGTGTTTCACAGTTTGGGCTGCAGCTGTGGTTCATAAAGCGAGATGAGTTTCCTTTTGGGCCAGCGTCTATCACACGATCCTACGAGGGAAAGACGGACATTAAGACACCGAGGTTGAGGAAGTGCTTGGTGGAGGTCTCCCCTCTAAATCAGTGTGTGACTGATGTTACCTTCGTGAGGGTGAGCATGTAGAAGTTTGTCACGTGATTTTCATGGGCGCGTTTGATTCGCTGCTGGCACTCCTCTGAGTCGATCACCTCTCCCACATACTCTGTCACGAAGTCGCCCTGGAGAAAAAAGAACAAACAAAAACTTGAGAGATTGAATGTAAAGTGAGCTCGTTATCCATGATTTAGTTTGTTCACATTTAAGTTGAAAGTAAACACAAATGGAAAAACAGTGACATGTCGACGTGGTTTTGGGCGACTGGACGTTAAGCTCAACACCGACCTTCTTGAGGGCCTGGTTGGTCCTGAGGCCCCAGCCACGTTCGTCTGTCTTCACCACTTCCGTCTCTGCATACAACCGCTTGGAGAAACACTGGTTCTCACAGTTGTCTCCCGCAGGACACACCTGATGACAACAACATAAAAATGAAATGAAATTAAGATTTGTGGTTTCTCCTGACTGTCTCACTGGTTTTATTGATGAAGAATTAAGCTAAACAAAAACATACACACCTGTGGATGACACTCATACTGCAGCATGCGGTTGAGACACTGGGAGTTGAGGCTGCAAGGATGCTCATCTGTTGGTCTGCAGTTGCATCGCTGGATTTCTGACAAGTCAGCTACATGCACCTGCACTTTCCCCACTGGTTTGTTGGACTGATACAGGAAAACACACAACCAAAAGAAACAAGTAAAACCACTGAAGACGTACTGAATAACAACATATACAGTTTCTGGGTTATTTGTCTTAGGCGAGGCATTAACATTACCTTGATGAATTTGTAGGGTGGAGGTTTGCGAGAGTTGCGTTCCTGCTCTAGAGCCTCCCTGCTCTCCCTCTGTGCTTTAAGCTCCTGAAACCGCCGGGCTGCTTCTTCCAGAGCTAAAATACACCAACAATGTCTCAGAAAATCTTCCTTTCTACAGTTTTAGAAGGATGAAATCAGAACAAGGAAACTTTCAAGGAAGAAATTACCTTTTTTGAAGGTTTTGTTTATATTGATTTGACCCGTGACAAAGTTCTTGTCGTTCTCCACGTAGGGGAAGACACGGCCCTGGTTGATCCAGTAGTAGTCATGGGAGCCGAAGAAGAAGACAGGAAAGTCACCGATATCATGGCGAAGACTCTGAATGTTTGATGGCACCAAGCGTGGGTTGCAGATCTCTGCTGGCCACCACCTGTAAAGGAATAGGACAGGGACACGGTGGTAAAAACAAATAATAAAACATGTAATCTAAAATTATGATAGCCTGGGGGTTGTGTCACACCTGAACTAAACTTTTCAAGCATTACTTCTTGTTCTTTTATTTGTGTGATTTAGAATTTATTCTGCAAAATCACAGACCAGAGTTCATGTTTGTTGAACTCCATACTAGAGAAAACCTAGATGTCTGGCCAACAGAAATGCTGTATCATTTTATAATCCTGTTTTTATTGTTGGAGACATTTTTTGTGTCCCGTTACATAATTCTGATCTAGAACAATGCCAGCGGACTATAAACTGCAGCATGAATATTAAAGAGCATGGCTCACAGTGGGTGTGAGACAGGAAGACAGCACTGCTGTGCACTGCTCATCGTTTCCTGAATACCTGTATGTATAATGTTACATCCTGTTTCACTGTGAGGTGCAAATCAGATTTGTTGCACTGAACTTGAAGAATAAAACCAGTGATATTCTATAGTTTTGTTAATGTCAACTAATGCTCTGAAAAGACCAAAACCAACAATAAATGAGTCTGTCCCCAACCTGTCTGTGGTTCTGAACAAGACAAGACATAAATCTTTAAAAAAGGGTCACGACTAAAAAAAAAAGCTAAATAATCTCCTAAAACAGCTGAGTGCTGTAGTTTTTGGCAAAAGTTACTCAAACAGGAGTAAATAGTGAATTTGTTGGAGACTATTTTTAGCTGCGTACTGATACACATTTGCTGCTCTAGTGAATATTTACAGCAGCAGGATGGTGCATGAGGGACTGAGTCAAAATAAAGTACGCTGTGTGTGTGTCTATTGTAATTTAGGAGGATTTGAAGAACTGTGCAACAGTGTGGCTTACTTATGTGTTTTTAGACGACAACATAACTCTATGACAAAGAAAGAGTACTTGTCCGTCTGATCGATTGATTTATTTGTTTTGGTCTTTTCATTGGATTTTTTGATCACAAGTAAAATATAGAATGTCACCAGACTTATCCTTTAAATGGACCCGTACCATAAAGTGACAGATGCATAAGCCTCAGCGCTCTATAATCAGTGCTCTCTCCGTACCTGTAGTTGCCCAGTTTGACCCAGACAATTTGTTTGTAGTGAGGTTTCTTCCCTGCCCTGCAATCACTGCAGGACCACGCCCCCTCTGGCATCTCCATCTCCAGACACTCCGGGTGGAAGGAAGCCGGGCATGAGTCGCAGCACAGCAACTTGCCTCCTACATTTGTATGGATGTTCACATGTATGTGTGTGTATGCGTGTTTATATGTGTGTGTGTGCATGCGTTGTGGGAAATTGATATGCAAAGAGAGGAGGAGTGTATGATTAGGTGATGCATCTTAAAACCTGGACAAACTCTGAATCTCATTTGCAGACAAGCCTGAGAGAAGTATAAATACTACAAAGCCTACAAATAGAGCACAGAGTCCATGGTTTTCCAACATTTAATGTGATATGGAAACAACTCCCATAATAACTTCTGATCATTAAAACTAAGGTTAGAAGCTTTTTGCTTAAGTGAAGGCACCTTGCATAGGGCTCTCAGGTCAGTTACAACATTTATCAAGGTAGTTACAGCATGTCTGGCAATCAGATTCAGAGCACTGTACCAAGACCAGTCTATGGGAAATACATGCGGCAGCACAGGAATAAAAATCAGCCAGCAAGTTAACAGTTAATCAGGGTTATACTCAAATAAATTATTGGCAAAAAGCAGGCATGCAGTCCTGCCAGTAAAGCAAACCTTTTCCCTTCAAACATATATCGCATCCTGCACAGACCAGCTTGCATGGAATCAAATATTTTTTATAATGTTGCAATTTGAGAAATGTTTTTCTTTTTTCTTTTTTTCTTTTAAATGAAGAATCTGTAACTGTAATTTCACTCTTCTCACACTTGCTTAACTGTAATCAAATCTAGTCCTGATTAGGATTATATTCCATTCAAGGCAGGTCAAAGCTCCAGAAAATGAGGTGAGCTAAAATTTCATTTCATCTGAATATTTCACTCAAAAATAAAACTTAGTTGCAGTCAGCATAAAAGAGGTGAGGCTGGACAAGGCCTTTCAAAAAAAAAAAGCCCAGAGTGTTGAAGCAGAGAAGCAGTGCGCCTCCAGCAGTATAAGCTCCACAAACCACAGACAGAACCTGAACTAACCCAGCACATCCTGCATCAGGGCATCGTTTAGTACTTAAAGTACTGGAGGTTTAATGACCAATTATATCTTGCCCGCAGAGAAATTGTACTTGTTGAAAATTAAAAGAGCATTAAGAAGAACTTTACTGCAGAGACATATATATACACCCAGATTGACTGTTCATGCGCAGCATGAACCAATCTTACAATGGGCCTCGTGCAAGAACCAATAATAGGAACAGATTTGTTCTTAAGTGGCACGTTCAAGTGATTCAAGAGAAACTTTCTTGTACCTAGAATTTTTTTCTTACGGTAGGAATGAAATTCACTTGTCATAATAGGAAAAGCACAGATGTTATAAAAAAATTATTAATGATGCCTCATTTCTAAGTGTCCCATTGAGTCATGACAGTGTCTCAGTGAGCCTGTGTACACAATAGCAGGACATTGGAACTGAAGCATCTAAATGGAATTAATTATTTTATCCGCTGTCAGAGTATCTGTGAAAAATGCAAAATTACAACAAGTTTAGTTCGGTGAATCCGCCCCCCTCAAAAAGAGAGGTTTGGGATAAACTACAGGACTGTTCTTGCATGAGGCCCATTGCTTTCTGTTAATGTGTCAGGGAACTTGGCTGAGGTTACTTTGCGCCACTCTGCATTGAAATTAACTGCCGGTTTAACCAGTTAATCAATTTTGCACCTCAAGGCATTGAAATGAAAGATGCGTAAAAGAACAAAAAAAGGGAAACGGAGCAGGCACAACACAAACACAGACCAGTGGGACAAAGGAGAAAGAGAAAAACTGTGCAGTTACCTTTCCCAACATTCTTTTTGGTAGCTGACGAAGGAGAGGGAATCATAGGTAATTTCAACTCAGCACGATTTGACTCAGTCAGAAGGTAGTGGGACTTATAGGCATATGAACTTAATATGGTGTCAGTAAGGTCTTGCACTAACAGCCCTACACAAGACACACAGGAAGAGACGGGGGTGAGCCGCAGTCAAACTCGAAAAAATTACCCAAAATTCACAAAAAGAAGAGAAAGAACAAACACACACGCACAGTCTCTCGCACACTCACGCGCACACAGAAGAAACAAGTAAAACAAAGTTTGTCCCAACACAAAGAGGCCAAACAGTGCACTCAACTTATTAACAAGGAAAAGACATCAGATCTAAACTGGTTAAGTGTTTTCTCGCTCATCACCATCCAGGACAGATGGGATTCTTGTAAGTGGAGTGCAGTGTAACAGCCAGGATCATTCATAGTATTAGTATCGTGATGGAGAACATACATTACATTTCACAGCACTGCTATTCATGAACAATAATGCCAAACATGAAACATGTAATATTAAAAAGATAAAATATCTAAACAGAAAATATCTAAACAAAGTATGTGAGCACCAAAATGGTTATACTCCAAGCAAAAAGTCACAGGACTGAAATCAGCCTGGGAGCGTAATCATAAAGTGTTTTAAGATGTACAACTTCACATCTGTCTGCTCCGTCTCTTCAGGGTCACTGATGGATCACAGCTGTAGGAGAGGAAGACCATTAGTGCGTACAGTTGTGGGAGCTTACCTCTGGCACACAGGAAGCACCAGCCCACGTTGATGGGGGAGGTGAGGAGGCCGTTCCTCTTGGCGCTGCCGTGGCTGCTGCAGATCATGATGTGATGGGTGAGGGCGACGCTGCCCGCCGCCACGCAACTGTCTCCTGTGTGATATGCCACCGGACAGCGGATACAACGCATCAGGCGTCCTGGACGGGGAAGCAGAGAAGAGGGGGTGACTTCTGACCTTTTTCACACTTCACATGTACAATGTTTTCTTGGTGAACGGCTCACTCTGTCCACTAGTCTGTGATATAGCACACACAGAGCTGTGGAAAGGTGCAGAGTTCTTAAGAATAAATTAGGTCAGACTCCTTTATGTGCTCCAGCTGTAATTAAAGGAAATGTTATGAACACTTGGTGCTTTTTTTGAGGGGGTCGATTCAGTCTTTAAAGTCGTTCTTCTTTGCTTCATTGACAACAAAAAAGGCTAAATAAGGTTTGACACTGAACATTCACATTTGATGTTTTGGATCAGTTGAGTCAGGGCAGGGTCACAAGATAAAAATAAAGGGTGGGGACATGTTTAATGAGCTGAAAAGAAGAAGGTCTGTTACACAGTTAACATTTACATCATGGACTTTTCTCTTACCTCTGTTTTTTGTGTGAAATAATCAATCAATCAGACAGTTATTTAAATGAGACCCTCCCAGAAGCTTAGAGGGGAATTGTCTATGCTAATAACTCAAAACATTTGGAATCACGACTATCAACTGTATGGACAAATTCACAACACTACAACTATGACGGGATGTGCACAACAGACTGTAGGTTTAGGTTTCATTTACTTGCTTTCCAGCTATTCTTAACTATGCACTTAGCACATGTTTGGCACCTTACCATCTGAGGGTCATTTTGAAACCACATGACACTGAACCTTTGTTGCAAACACAGTGCATTGCTTCCCTTTCTCAGATGGGATATATCCAGCAGGATAATGCACCAGGTGTCTCTCACCTCAAACTGAAAAGAGTACTTTTAGTTTGAGGTGGGCACGATTGTGTCACCAAATGTTGTGCGGGGTCAAGGTAAAGTAGCATCTTTTTGTCAGCTTGTTGTCTTCTTCCTCTTGCACTTCTCTTTTTGTATATTCTAATAGGGAAGTACAGCCTTGACCTTCTTATTATTTTAGTCTGTTTTGTATTGCTCAATAACATCTGCTAAAAACTGGAATGGAAAAAAAATCTAAGTTTTTTTTATTAAACATTTTATTCACACTTTGCTGATGTAGCAGCGGTTCATTGCCACACAGCTCCCACTGCTGACTCAAACAGGAAATCAGAGAAACTAAAAAATGAAGCAGAAGCCATTTTACCTTTACTGGCTCGTTGCAGGTCTCTCTCCAGGCAGCAGGTAGAGCAGCTGTGCTGTGGACAGGTGAAGCCACCGCCTGGACTGCTGATGGCCCCCGGGAGTTTACGGACACAGTCCTCGTGGTAGTAACATCCGCATCCAGAAACAGAGCAGCGTGTCACCTCTCGGCCTGCTGTTTTACAGCTAAAACACGAATGATTGCCTAGAAAAAGAATGACAGAGAGTCTGTGATAGCAAAGCGTCAAACACAACACATGTGATAGAGAAGCTGTATTTTGATTCGCTTACCATTTCTACATTCCAAGCAGGTGAATCTGCCTTCAGGTAGGGACGTCAGACCAAGACACTCCAGGTGAAACTGTCTGTTGCAGTCACCTTCACACACCACCAAACCCTCTCCATACACCTCACAGATCTATACACAACAACATCATATTACTCAATACCTGGAAGCTTTTAGAAGAAAGAGAGCGCAACAGTGTTGGATTATGAGCAGCTCTGACCTGGCAGACGGTGTCTCGCTTGCCGGTGCTGCTGTCCTGACGGGACAAGCCGGAGTCCACAGACTGAGTATCTGAAGCGTCTGCATCTGCTGCTGCTGGACTATCAAGACTCTTCCCGAATAAACCCTGTGTGATAAAAAAGAAAAAGTGTGTTGAATTAAATTGTTGCAGATTAATTTTCTGTTGATTAATCGACTGATTGCACACTGCTGAAAATTAATGAAGAAAGACGAGGCAATGATTTGCTTTGCATTACGTGCTTTAAAGGCAAACAGTGTGAGTATACTTTCACTTTTTCCTCTGATGCATGTTGTATTCTGTGTGGAGGATAAACTGTATTTTCCTCTTTAGGTTTGTGGATATATCTCTGCATAGTTTCCAAGCCTACCTGGGGGTCGTTGAGGCCTCTAGAGTCAGAATCAGAGGTGTCTCTGTACTGAGAAGAAGCCATCTCCACATCTGTTGACGCTCTGCTTCGCTTCTTCAGGGGCTTGCAGGCATCAGAGATCTCACTGGCTCCTAGAGGATCACACATGGGGGTAAATTTAAAAAAAGATGGACTACACTTTTTAGAAGTATAAGGGGTTCCCACCGCAGAGGTTTAGAGCAGGAGTGATAACAGGATCTCATACCTTTCTGTGAGCCCGTTCTCAGTGTGGTCTCAGGAGCCATTTCCGCCTGTGAGAAGGTTAAACATGAAGTTTAGGTCTTCGTGGTAGTATTTCTGATACAGGTGGAGCAGATTAGGCCACGTTCGGACTAACGTTAGCGCTGTATGAAAATATGAAGTGCCCTCACAATGCTCCACATTAATTTGTGCTAATCTTAACACCAAGCTATGGTAGACTTATACCTGTTCTTTTTTGGTTTTCTTCTTAGGGACGGGATCGCTGCCTCTCTCTGACTCAGACCTGCTCCTTACTGACCGCCGCTGCAGCTTCCTCTCCTGAGAACCTGAAATCACAGAAAGATATTGAGCTGTATCTCTTACTGACTTTACACGTCAATTATTCATCAAACTAAAACACCCTGCAGGTCTGCGCTTTACCAACCTTGTGGACTACTGTGGGGTGAGCCAGGAGAGGAGGTCTGCTGCATTCCTCCCTCTTCGCTCCTCCGACTGGCAGGGGAGCCTCTCCTCTCCTCCCCCTCTTCCTCTCCTTCATCCCCATCATCCTCCTCCTCAGGACTCGGCTCAGGTTTAGCTCTGCTGTCCTGTTGAAAGCACCAACATTTGAAAGATCCTCATAGGATAAGTCTGCCATGTATACATTGTTCTGACTGAATCACACCAACCTCAGGGGAGCAGTATCCCAGGTCGGGCTGCCTTGCCTCTCTCTCCACTCTCTCTTCCTTCTCTTCTTCTTTTTTCGGAGATGGAGCTGCTTTTTTCTGCAGGAGAGGCCAGTCACACTTTGTGATCTCCACGTTCAACCTCTTCATAGTGATGGAGAGAGGCAGCAGTTTTCTGGCGGCTGCTGTCTTCCAGGCCCTGACTGGTGGCGGTGAATCTTGCCGTGTTCTTGCATCACAACCAGCGTTCTGCTTTGGGGAGCCAGCCTTACGCTGGTCCCCCCTCTGGTTCTTCTCTTCATTTGAGGCCTGGGAGTTCGTGTTATCATCCGCATTTGAAACACTACACTGTCTGCGTGGCAGCTGCCTCCTCGGTGGCTGCTCCCTGTCTGGTGATTTCACTCCTCCGTCTTCCTTCTTACTGATCGAACCGCTAGAGCGTCGGCTTCGTTTCTCAGCTCTGATGTTGGGTTTCTTGCTGGGCGGGGCTTCAGTAGGGTCTGGGTCAACATAGATGAAGGTGTAGTTGTCAATTCGCTCCTGTCGCGACATCACAAAGGCGTCCTCGGCATGGCCCACTCCCACCTCCCACTGAGAACGTTCCCGCTGAGGGATAGGCTTCAGAAGCTGGAGAAGAAAAAAACATCAAAAATATGCAAAACAACTGATGAACATCAACATTGTCCTGGCCAAATATGTGTTGGCATCCATGATGGTTTAAAAAAGACTAATGTACAATGCATGAGGTAATTTGGAAACAGTTTCATCATAAAATTATTCAGATTTTGTACCCAGATTTTATTTCACTATTGATCCAAAATGTATTTTCTGCTGTCAGAGAACACTGCTAATTGTAATTCACTCTAATAAAGAATACAAATGACTGAATATGAATGATTTCAAATGACAAACCTTAAACCTGGCAAGTTATTTAGGGAACACATGGAAGTTAAGGGGAAAAAACTCTTGTCCTATAAAGATTTATGTTTTATAATAATGTTTTAAAATCCCAAAGAGGAAGAGAAATACAATACACCAATTACATCTCTTGTCCTCTTGTCCTCAAAAATAATAAAACGTTTCCTTTAATAGAAAAAAACCCAAAAATCAGCTGCCAATTATCCATCAAAATAACTTAAAAGACTAAGACTCAAATTCTATTAAACTACAATGCTACGTTTGCTATGAAATATTATTCCAGATTTTTTTTTCTAAACGATCCGAGGCAAATATGTCGTTTGTGATTGGGCTACATGAATAAAAAGTTGGATATTAAAAAAACAACAGCAATAAATTACAATTTTTAAATAAATTAACCAGCCTTTATAATGTAATGAATTAAGCCTAGTGTAAATTTATCACTGAAGTGTATAGAACTGGTTCATGTCAAGTCTTTGCGACCTGCTTTTGACATATTCTTTATTACACTATACTGTATATAAATATATGTAAATTTATGTATTGAAATACAAGCAAACAGAGCTACTCTGACAAATCTGACTCCATCTCAAAAGCCCAATATCTGATTCAGTGTAATTTATTCCTATATCTGGTTACCTCTTTACTAAGAAAACTAATAAAATTAAAATCAACTTTAAATATAATTCTTTGGTTAATAATATCACAATACATATAAAGCTCTTCTCTTCTGATGCCACTGAAAGTGTAATGATTCTTCCCATGAAAATGCCTGCATAGTATCTATATACTGGACCAGCCTGACAGTATTTCTCAGACGTACTTTGTGTTTCTCTACAGGGTTTGTGGCCTTGCGCAGAGTCTCCGCTTGCAGCTCATCAAACTGTTGCTTCCCCTGGTACATGACTATCCTCTTCTCATGGATCCATGCTCGCTCAGCGACACTACCAAAAAACTGGACGTGATACTCTCTGTGACCTTTGGGGAGACATAGAAAGGAAAACAAGCTGCAGTATATGTGTCGTTACACTTTTTATACATTTGTGACGTAAAACAGGCAGAGCGTGTGTGAGTGATTTTTGGCGCACATGTGTTCATACCTCTAGTGTTGATACGAGTATGGACCTTCATCTGCGGGTCAGAGGAGATCATGCAGGGCCACCAGGGGTAGGTGCCCACCTTGGACCACACCAGATCTCCTATCACAAACTCCTTACAGAAGCCCGTCTCTTGGATCACTGATGGATGATGGACCTTCGGAACCTAAACGTGAATATGAATATGAACAAGTCGCTTTCAAAATCCAAACAATGGCAAGAGGATTTCTGACAATCTGCAGTAACTGTGTGCAAAACACTTAGACTACTATAGAGAGAGAACAGTCACGCTCTTGCCTTTGGCGTCTTTGGTTCAGTTTTGATAACGGTCTTCTGAGGCTTCTCTGTCTGTGCTGGGGGTGTTTCTATCAGTTCAGGCTCGATGTGGATGTCCTCCGTCTGGCCTGTGGTACCTGCCTGTGTTTGGCTGTGGTCCAGGCTCTGTTCCTGGACCTGAAGTTGCAGCCTCGCACTTTTTTTCCTCTTCTCCTTCTTCCTCTCGTGTCTGCGCTGCATCTGAGCGGCCTCGTTCTTCTGAGACTCCTTCTGAAGAAAACATGCATCACATGTCTCAGTAAATTAAATTACTTCTGATCTAAGTTATCTATGAACAGTGGTAAAACAAACGATACATTACCGTTACTCTATATACTTAAATCCTTATACTCTTATTTGACTATAAAGTTTGACTGCAGAAAATTCGCTACAATGGCTAGTGGTGTAGTTCTTTTGATTTGCAAAAACATGCAAGGAGAAAAGCAAGATTTTAGAAATCATAAAACCAGCAAAGAGGTGTATGCTTACATGGATGGAGACTGATATTTTGTTAAAAGCTGGTACGTGGGCCCTGAGTTAAGATTTTTTATCCAAGGTCAAGAATGGCAAAGGTTTTCTACTCAAAAAGCTTGTCATGTAGCAATAGTCATTATTTTTTATTATGAATTTATTCAGAAAATGCCCATCACAGTATCCCAAAACGCAATCTTCAAATTTCTTGTTTTGATTAAAAACCTCAAAGATGTTTCATTTACTATGAAATAAAACAGAGAAACATCAGACCCTCTTATGAGAAGCTGGAACAGCTTATGTTTACTATTCTTGTATATTTGTATAATTTGTGCCAATTCATTTCCTCTTGATTAACTAATTAATAAAGCGACTAATCACTTCAGCTTTGACATCAAGTGTACATGTTCATGTCATAACATACAGAAGATTATTCACTCTCATTCTAAATGAATAGGATCTTTGCAGTGAATCATGTAAAAAGAGACAAGTCCTGTGTGTGAGTGTCTGTGTGTGTAACTGACGTGCTCGTGCATGCATTACCTGCAGCTCCTGCAGCAGATCTCCACACAGCGCAGATTCAAACAGCTCTTTTCCATTCTGATACGTCTTTATGATCTTCAGCTTGATCTCTGGAGAGCTGGTTTTCTTTAGCACCCCACCAGGAGTGTTGGACGGAGTGTGGGACGGTTGAGAAGAGGGGGTACTGTCCACAAGTGAGGGAGGGGGACTGGAGGAAGGCAGATGTAATGGGGGAGGTGGAGGGAGAGTGTGGGTCATGATGTGAGGCGTCTGTGACAGGTGGTGCTGGGAAGGAAGCGGTGGCGGCGGGGGACTGTGTGGGTGCGTGTGGGTTTGTATATGAGGTGGGTTTGAGTGGAAGTGGTGTGCGTGGTGGTGGTGGTGATGGGGGTGGTGATGATGGTGGTGGAGGTGCGGGTGATGTGTGGGGAGTGGGGGAGAAACAGGAGACAAAGGTCTCTCCTGGAGGCCCGGACCTCTCAGGACCGTACTCTCCCCCGGCATGAGGCCGTGTTCTCCGTAGCTCCGTATGGCCCCGTAGCCGTTAGCCGAGCCGTTGGGGAACTGCGAGTACATGGAGAACTTGGCCTGCGGCTCGTACATGCCCAGACCCGGCGGGTAGCCGTTGGAGACCTGCGACATGTCCTCCGAGGCCGAGGGCGGGTAGGAAAACTCTGCATCCAGGGCAGCATCATAGGAGGGTCCACCATCCTCGCCCGGGTCACTGCCGGTGTCGCAGGTGCCTTCCTGTCTGATGTTGGCTGAGTCAATGAGCTGAGGGGGTTGCTGAATTGTATTTCCCATGATCCCTTGCATGAAAGAGAAGGAGAAATCCATTGTTGGGCTCCTGCATCCTTAACTGTCTTTTTCTTTGACTGGACCTGTTGACGGAGGCATATACACTCAAATGAGACACATGTAGGCTCTGATTAAATCATTGTCACGACTACACACTGTGTTCATTACTGTGCAAATGACTGGAATCATCTCATTTATCCTCTAAGATGACCTAAGAAATGATGGAGCACTATATCCAATCTACTCTCTGCATGACCCTTTCTGGGCCATTGTTGACCCCCAGGTTATTGTCATTGTCTATGCACTGTTTATGTACAGCTTGTGTTCGAGTGTTCATTAGATACAGTGCAGACTGCACATGGCAGCTTCATAATATTCTTCCCCAGAGGCCCAGAAACATACCACTGCTCCTATTCTGGGATACTATCCCATGTCAGTTGGTTTGTGGTAATTTAATGAAGCATAAATGTATTTAGGAATATGTACCACACAGGCATAATAGAATTGGAAATGTTAAAACATAGATTTAGATTCATGGAACCTGTACAGCAAAGACAGGGCCTCAAGAGAAAGTCGGACATCCCGGTGGCCTTCAGATGTACACCTGCACAACATATAAATGCATCCACAGTTTGATTCCAGCTGGGAACTTTTGCTGCAAGTCATATTTCAGCCTGCAAGAAATAATCTTAAAAGAAATGTAGCACCATCCCTTACCAGTTCATGTAATAGTGGTGCATATATGCAAAAAAACAAAAACAAAATAACTGCCAACAAGTGGCCTTGATGCTTTAAGAGGTCGAAAGATTCCTTCCTGCGAACACATACGGTAACCTCAGCTCCAGAGAAATTTAAAAGCTGAAACAATTAGTAGATTGACTGAACATTTCTGATAATTACTTTAGCAAAATTCACTGGTTTCATTTGTTTAATCCTCTATAATAGTAAACTGAATATCTTTTGAGTTTTGGACCGTCGTTTAGACAAAACTAGCAATTAAATTATGTTTACTTGGGCTCTTTTCCCTATTTCATAGCCCAAACAAGTAATCAATGCATTACAGTAATCTGCAGATTAATCAAGAATGAAAAATGATTGTTAGTCTAAGCCTAGATAAACTGGCAGGGCTGTCTGGATGTTAGATGCCAGTGGACAATAAAGTGGACTTGTATGGTCAAAACATGGCAAATGCTCAAACAAGCAAACAAACACAAATTAACATCCATTAAGTTTTTCTCTCTAAAACACAAAGCAAACTCCAGACAGCTCCTGTCCCTCTGCCTGCAAACTTCATGCAGGCTCCTCATTTAACAGCCATTAATCACCAGTGTAGTGCCTCTCTGTTCACAAGCTTTAGATCACTGAGTGTTTTATTTCATCAACTAAAAAAAAAACACATGGTGGCCTGCGACCACAAAACAAAACAAAGAGCAGCTACCAGTATCTGCTTTGCCGCCACCACCACCACCCCCTCCTGACATTTTTAATATCCGTCGTGATTAATTCATCAGGTTAAAAGTGTGCAGGCTCTCTCACCCTCACGGTGATTGTGGTTTAATTTCAGGCTGCCCCCACCAAAAAAAAAAGGTGGATAACGACGGTGTAAACATCCGTGAGGTGTCAACTAACGGTCATTAGCTACACATATCGACTTGTGGTGTTATTTTAGGGGTTTATATAAACATTATACTTGGTTACGACTGTGTGGTTGTGTTTTAAAAACCGACTGCGCAGACCTAAAAACATGTTTCACTGAATGATCTTGTAGCTTTCTGCGATGTTAGCCTGAAGCTACCTGGCATCAAAAGAGAGAGAGGGGGGGGGTCGTCTTTGAAAAGATAAAGTGAGCCGTTTACAACCATTAAAAAAAAAAAAAAAAGACACAGTACACGGTGATATTATCGTTTATCCTCGGACACACACGTCCGAGCGGTGGCAGTCATTGTTTGCCCGTTTTTTGAGCATCACACATGAAGAGGAGATGAAAGAGAGGGAGGAGGGGAGCTAACGCTGGCTAGGCTAACATTCCTTTGCCAATATGGCTGCCTTTGCCCCTTTAAATCAAATTTGTCTGGCGTGATTAAACCTCACACCGCTGCACGTTTGGAGAGAGATGTGCCTGGAAATAAAGCCCAACAAAAAACTAAACAACAAAAAAACAGTCAGTGCGAAGACAAGAGAGGCTGAGAGGAGGAGGGGGACGACAACAACATGCAGCAGCGGCAGCGGCGGCGGCGGCTATGGCAAACACGCTTATTGCTAAAGAGGAGAGAGAGCACAGATTTGATGCCGAGTCGAGGAGGAGATGCAGGAAGAAATATCAGAAAAAATAAAATGTCAATACCTTCAGCGTGTCCCATTCTAAACACATACACCAGCCAGCAACGCTTCCTCGTTTAATCTATAAGAAAACAAAAAAAAATAAAAATATATATATATCCTGTGTTTTCAAAAAGATAAAGCGCAGGCCCCTCTCTCTCTCCTCTTTTTTTTTTTTTTTTTTTTCCCTTTCTTTTTCGTTTTTTACGCAAGTCTCAACAGAGAGAGCAGGAGGAGGAGGAGGAGGAGGTGGTGGTGGTTGGGTGGTGGTGGTGGTGGTGGGGGGAGTGTTACGCTATCTGGTCGCTGCCCAATCCCAATGCTTGGTTCTTCCTCCTCAATGTAAGGGCTGGAGCGTTTCAGTGAAAGATATGTTCAAATCTTCAAATGCACCCCCTCTCTCCCGGTGTCTTCTTCTTCATGGTAGTGATTGTAAGCAGCTCTAGCTCGCCCTCTTTCCTCCGTGTTCAACAAAAGCAGCCTGTTTGTGCAGGCCTGCTCCCTCCTGCTCCTCTTCTTCTCCTTCTTCTTCTTCTTCACCGCCAAATCACACAGATCCACACCGGAGGGGTTATGAGGAGCACCCCGGGATGTGTAGTTCACTTCTCTCACACACAGAAAAAAAGGGGAAGAACATAAAATGCAGTAATAAAAAGTCACACCTACACTTTAAAAAAAAAAAAAACGAAAATGAAACACAGTGTTTGATTTGAGGATGTAGTGATGATGTGGAAAACAAACAAACAACCGAACAAATAAAGACACGCTCTTCATTTTTATCCATTTATTCATTTTACTGGCATCGTGTCATTTTATGATAAAGGGTGTAAACGGTACTAAATAATTGTTTTGTATTTTTTTATTTCCCACCCTGATCAAAACGCGATGCGGATGCTGAAGTTACGTTTGCACCAGCTGCTCTGATTGGCTGTTACACGCCTCCTCGCCTGATCTGTAGCAGAGAGGAGGGGAAACGTAAAGACCTCTCACTCTGTCTCACTTTTTTTATAGTCTGTTAGTGTGCAGCACACAGCTTTTAGGATAATAGATGTTTATATGGTGGTGCTACCTGAACTTTATATTCCAAAACATCTGTCTGCACTCAACAAAAATCTTAAATGACACGAGTTTTTCATCCCACTGAGGTTTCTGAGGTTTTTAATCCCACATTGGAAGGTGGAGTTTGCTGAGTTTTTCATGGAGCTAGCTCAGTTTGATAGTGATGATTTGAGCAATAATCATTAACATAAACATCCATTAGGACAATCAGAATTACTTTTATTGGCCAGGTATGTGTACACATACAAGGGCTTCACTTTCCTCTCAATGTACATATAGTTTATAGACATAAATACAGATAAAAACAAGGACCTCAACAGGCAAAAATAAATATTATGCTATTATGTACAAATAAAATATATATAACAATACAACAATAACATTTGAAAGTAGAAAATAAGAATTAGTGCAGAGTACAAAGGATGCTGAAATAAATATGATTTATAAAGCTAAAGTATAAAGTTTTATGTACATGAGGTTGATTGCTTGGCGACTTATAGTTTTAGAATTATTTTTGATGTATTTGTACAGAAAAGCACATTTCAAAACTAAAAGGGTAAAGGGCCAGTAATCACTACACCAAAATACACACTGCTCACTGCCATCGCTTGGAGATTTGTACTTAATTGGTTGCTGAATAAATTAGGCTCTTGGCTGGCTAGTTTTGAGAAATTAAGCTGTGTTCAGCAAAGTTTGATCAGGAAAGGACAAAAAGAGTCTGAAGCAACCACAGCACAAGAGTCTAGACTATAAGTTCCAGATTTACTGTCCTGGTTTTGTGCACAAATTTGTTAGAAAATATACAGATCTCACTGGCCCTCTTCATCAGCCATATGATATACAAATAAGATGACAGTGTTTGAAAGCTGCACAAAGGTGAAACTGCAAGCATCCAGTAACAGCATGAGACACAGTACACATACATCAAAATTAAGAAAAATCTTAATTTAAATTAAACCTGTGCAAAGATACAAATAGAAAACTATATAAAAAGTAACATAGAAATAAGGAATAAAGATAAAAACGTTATACAATTAAATCATAACACAGGGTCTTGCAGCTGAAGAGTAATCTCGGGGTGTACATGACGACCACCTTTAAAAACTCAAATAATTGTAAACAACTAAAACAAAAAACAATAATCTAGGTGTAAAATGAAGCATGTTTCTGCATAGCTTCACATTTATTGTGAATCTATTTTGTGGGAAACAAAATCAATGTTTTTCTAGTTAAAATATCAGAATTCAGATTACATATTTTTTCATTTACAGAGGAAATCAGGTGGAAACCCTCTGAATCCTTTTGGACTCTAAACAGTCTTTATCTTCCAGATCATCTCCAATATGTACCGTGTTTTAACACGTGTATGCTCATGGAGATTTTTAGGATGGGCAGAATCTAACATTCACTCTGTTGATCCACTTTGTTTGGTTCCATGGCTGTAGTACTTTTCATATCTGGCATTTATCAAAACACACAGAATAAAACAAAAAGAGACCGTCCAGTCTGTCGTGGCAAACTTCAAAATAAGAAATACACTGACTATAGTAATTTGTCAAGAAGCTTGTATCTGAGTAGAGCATGTTCTATTAATCTCTGATGACACAGCATATTTATGTTACGATTGAATAAATATTTTACATATTCATTTTTCTTAATTGTATTCATTGGTTTTGCAAAAGAGAAGGACAATCGTTAACAGTACTGTTGAGCAGTATAATATATGACTTTATTTAAAATAAAACATCTGATTGACTAAATTGAACTGAGTAAGGAGTGGGATACAGTTCTCTTTAAACCACCGAGTGATCATCCTGTCAAAAACACGATCCTCGGTCACACAACAATCACGCATGTACCGTGCGGGTCTCTCCGTGCAGCTGCCTGGGAAGGCTGCACACGCACAGCGGGGACGGTCAGGAGCTGAAACAACAACGACGCAGCCACAGGCGATTTAAACGTATGAGCCCACCGTAAATGGGTTTATCACCTCACCGGGACTCACTTTCGTCGCTGTCGTTCACTACAACCGATCGTTGTGGATGGATTACATTATCCACGTCTCACCGAGAAGCCTCACAACGCCCAGTCAGCAGCGGCAGCAGCGGCAGCCATCGCTCCGTCATTGACGCTGGAGGTTAGTCACCAGCTAGCCTAGCCTAGCCTAGCTCTCCGGCTAACCGGCAACGCTAGCAGACGGCTATAGCCTGTAGCTAGTGGCCACTTCGCTAGCACGATGCTAATGTGAATTATTTTTAAATTACCGGTGAGTTTTAACGCTTTCCAGAGGAGTGGTGATGGTGTAGCTTTTAAGATTGTTTGTGATGTCTGAGTTTGGTAGCTAACGTTAGTGGAAAATTACCAAAAAAAAAAGATGTTAGCGTTGTAGCTTAGGTCCATTTAACCGCGGCGGTGTTTACACGTTTCTGTCACCGCTTCACGCTGTTTCAGTGGGAAATGAAGCAGCTGAGCGTCACGTTGTGTGACTGTTGTGTGATTTATGTGTGACAGATACATAACTGTGTTGTTACATAACATGAAGCGTTGCATGCTGCCCGGCTGTGCTCATGCTAACTTTGTTATATACATTGATTGTTAGGTAAACATGGCGTCTGTTTCATACATGTGTGTGTTTGTGTTTGTGTTTGTGTGTGAGCGGACGGACTCTGCTTTTTGTATTTTTCCAGTCAGCCTGTTGCTGCTGCACCATATGAGTGGATTGTAATCAGACACCTGCCTCTCTCCTTCTCTCTCCCTCTCTCTCCCTCTCTCTCTCTCTGTGTCTCCATGTGTTTCAACAGATCACTGTAATCTGCTCCTGCAATGGCCGTCTTTAGTCACCAGGTGCTCTTGGCAGTCACAAGATCAAGGTAAGCAGTAAAAAAGAAAAGAAAACAGTCTTTACTGCAGTTGAAGGTGAGTCTGTTTACAGTGTGTCTGCTGGCCTGTTGGTCTCATGGCTACACGCACACACACACACACACACACACACTGATGATGATGAAGATCACAAGGAGGAGGAGACAGTTCAGTTTGCCTCACAGTGTCAGCTGTCCTCGCTTTCCCCTTCCTAAATACTCACGACCCAATTACACAGTTTTAACTCAGTTATACTTGATCCAGTACAACAACTCTGCCATAAAGAGGTATGAATTTAATTATTACGTTAACTATTGTTATTGGTGTTAAACTGGACTGCATTATATTGAGAGATGTTTCTAATATTTTGGCCACCCCGTTTACATACATGAGAGGGCCAAAATATTAGAAACACCCCTCAATATAATGCAGACCAGTTTCCTAAAAGTAGAATTTATGGCTGTTGTTGTTTTTTCTTTGATCAGCAGAATATATTTCTTTCTGGTTATTTTGTCGGTCGAGCTTGTAGGAACTGTCTAACATTGTTATAGAAATTTACAGACATATGTGCTAGCAGATATCTAATTCACCAACCGTCCACTTCATTCATAACAATCCAGTATGCCATAAATTCAACTTTTACGAAGCTTATAATCTTTCGGTTTTTCTTGACACTGTCAGAGAGCTATTAACTCTACTTTATGTTTATTATTCAGGTAATATTGAAAGGTGTTTCTATTATTTTGGCCTCGTGTGTAAACAGGGTGGCCAAAATATTAGAAACACCTCAATATAATGCAGTCCAGTTTTAAACAACTGCAAACTACAACCTCAACAATAAACATGACAGTTAAGTGAATACCTCTCTGAAAAGTTTAAACATTATGAGCTTGGGAAAGGTTGAGTTGTTGCATTGGATCACATTGAATTGTGTAAGTGTACCTAGTGTGTATACTAATTTATGAAGTTAGCTATGCTTTTACATCAGGTGTTTTTCCTTTGATGAGCTTTGATCATTTCTATCTTGTTTTGTTTGTTTTTGTTGAGTTTGTAGAAAATGTAAATGTACTATCCAGCATCGCTATATAAATCTATACATGTGATAGAAGATATCTACTGTATATAGCGCAAACTAGGCATACATTTATATTCTATTAAAGGTTCCCTGTGATGTTTGACCTCTAGTAGTGTCAGCCGTGTTTATGGTTTCACACTATTCTAACAATAAGTGCCAGTAACACACTAAGAAACACAGCAGTGTGTGAGCAAACGTGGATGTAAACAAAGCAGGATTTAAAACATAAAATGTGTTCTGAAGATAGAAATACATGCAACACATTTGTTAGACCTCAAGGAAACATGCAGTGTGTTTTGGTCAATGTAAACATACCCCTTTGTTTGTTTACAAGAACACTCTTGAAATCTGTTGTATCTCTGTCAGCATATCAAGTGACCCCGAGCTGGGTTCATGACACGCAGGTTGAAAACTGCTGCTAATGCTTTTTTTTCATAGCAGTGACTGTGTGGAGAGAGATTTGGTTACAAGTGGTCACCTGAGACCAAGTTGAGGTTTATTCGGATGACAGTTGTGAACTGCACTCGCTGTCAACGGGATTAAAACCTATCCGTGCTGTAGATACTGGATCTGAACATGTTATTAACATAATTAATGTTGTTCAAAAAGAGATTCATGTTTCCTAGAAGCAGCTGACTGAAGAGGCTCGAGTAAATTTTTGAATTTTTTTTTTCTTTTCTTTTTTTTTGTATTAATAGTTTTTAGTTCATCTCTAGTTGATAATGGGGCTGCAAGATTGTAGCAAAACTCATAATTCCAGTTATTTTGATAGTACAGTATTGAGATCACAGTTACCCATTGATTTAATACTTTTATTACACTTTTAAATAAAGAGATCACTGCTTTCACGTCCATGTTGTACTACATTTCTGCTAATGTACAATCATCTTGCTTTGCGGCACACAAACAAGTCTCGAGCACTCTTTGGATATTATTTGTTCTTGCCTAACGTCATGTTCCCTAGAGTAAATCACAAATACATACAACAGAAGATGATGATCTGTTTCGAGGGAGTTGCAACATCTGGAAAATTTTTGACTCATGAGCATTTTACTGATGCTCACACAGAACAAAGATGGTACTTTACCTACTCGGCTACTTAAACATTAGAGCAGCACATACATCAGAGGAACATAATAAGTTTGGCTTTAAGCTGCCTCACTTGCAGACAATGACAAGTCTGTTTGATTGACAGCTATACTTTGTGTGGTGTGGTGCTAAAATAAGTTGATTAGTCATTAATTTATCAGCAATTTTTGTGATATTACATTAATACTTGAAGCCATTTATCAAAGTCCCAGTTTCTCAGGTAGAAATTTGCTGCTTTTTTTTTGTATTTACATAAATGACTTAATAACTTGGGTTTTGTCTGTTGATCGGACAAAAAAAACACTTTGAAGACTTTCCGTTTACATTTTATTTGGCAGCTCATGATTTGATTACTAGGATAATCATGTATCAACATACAAGCTAGTGGAGTCAATTAGGGCTGTAACTAATGAAGACTTTGATTATTAATTAATCTGCAGATTATTTTCTTTTTCATCATTGTGAAATAGTCAGAAAATAGCTAATAATTTCCTAGAGCCCTAGGTGCCATCCTCCAATCTTCTTTTCCCAACCAACAGTGAAAAATCCAATATAATATCTAATTTCTAAAATAAATCCAGTAGTTTTCACTTTACGATGATGTGAAATACCAAAAGCTAAAAGCAGAAACTCTAGTTATTGTCACTTAATACATATATAGGCAATTATCAAAATTGTGCATGTGTGATCAATGGATCAGTTCATCAAAAACCTTTCACAGTATTTTATCAGAACTAACCAGTTTTTCTTGTTTCTGTCAGCAGGGGATCATATTTGTTATCCAAGAGGAACAGCTGTTCCTCTCTGTCCTCCAAAGCCTATCTCCACGTAGACCCTCCTCGCCACATCTCGTCCCAGCTCACGCTCAGGCACTCCCGCTATGGCTACAATCACTGTTACAGAGGCCACGCCCTCTGCCGTGGCCACAACTCCGCCCTGCTCGCCCGCTCTCTACACAGTTCAGGTGTTTGGCTCCAAAACATAGAACAAGAGGATGCTAAGGCTTCACCAGCTGCTACCCAGGATGCTTCTCTGGGAGCGAAAAAGGACTCTGTGGCTGCTGCACCCCAGTCTCCATCAGCTCCCGCTCCGACGTCCACCACCACAGCAGCTGCCGTTCCTCCGGTGCAGGAGAGGGCAGTCTTGAAGAAGTCTCTGTATCAGAGGATTGTGGATGAGTTAAAACATTACTACAATGGCTTCCGGTTACTTGGCATTGACATCAACATTGCAGGCAGGATGGTGTGGAGGCTGCTGCATGGACAACTGCTCACACGCAGGGAGAGAAGAAGGGTAAGAGAAGATTCAGTCTTTCTAATCTTACAGGGTTTATTTATCTTCCAGTGTAAACCCCTGCAATGTCAGGCACAGGGATCTCCATAATTTATAGTCAGCAAGTTGTTATCCACATACACAAGCCCAGCCCACGTGGATTTGTCACCAGAAATACTGTTGCAGTGGAAAAAGATGTCAGACAAGAACATAACTTGTCTTTTCCTGTCCATGAAACGGTTAAACCGACCTGTTTGTAATAGGAACTCACCTAAAAGCAACTGTTAGTCATCCCGAGAGCCATGCCACTGTCCGCCAGCATGGTAAGTTATATAATTAACAAAGACTCTCTCCTTCAGTGGACACATTAAACCTACTTGTTTCTAAAACTATTGTACCTGAAAGTAACTGTGCACAAAGAGATCTTTGGCTTTGGGTTAAATTCAGCTTTGAAATATTTTGCCCCGGTCTGATCTTGTTATACTGCCCTCAGGTCACAGCGACATGTCTGTCTGGTTTATTTACAGTCGTCTGGTTTCTTCACTGTCATTACAAAAGACTCGGCTCTAAAAGTTGTTATCCTGGTTCCCCTCCTCTGTCTGTCTGTCACTCTCGCACTGAGTCATTATCAGTAAATCAATGAGAAATATTTTATGGCTTCAGGGTTTTTTTTGGCTGTTCACGGCTTTTACATGTCAATAAGGAATGAGTACTGTGTGTTCCCAAAGTCGTAACACATGTGGGAGGAGCAGCAGGTATGCGGTTTTCTGCACACCATGCTGTGGATGAACAGATTCAAGCATTGTGACCCACAGTGTGTCCGACCAGTTCTTCATCAGAAGGAGCTGTATCGTCTCATTGTTCACTGACCCGCAGGGAACAAAGACACTGTTAAAACTCCTTTTAAACCTGAAATAGGTCAGTCTGTGACTTTAATCCTCCTGTGAAAGACTCTTCACTTCTGCTAGTGATCTATTGTATTGTGTTAAAAGACTGTTCTAAGATCAGTTTTACACTAATATACAGACCTAATTTTCACTGTACATAGTATTTTATCATAACTAACATAGAAGAGCTAAAAACAATCAGTCAATTATCTAATATTCAACTGATTACTTGGAAAATATTCCGATAGTTGATTAATAGTTTAGGACATTTTGTTCCTTTTTCTTTCTCTTACGTAAACTAAATATCTTAAATATTGATTGTCCTCTGAGAGCCTGAATTGACATTTTATTTATATTTTGAATGACTTCTGTGTCTCTGCTCTCACTCATCCAAACTTCACACTCACTGCTGCACTTCCTTGGGTCCTCCGAAATACACCCACCGAACGTAAAGTCGATTGGGCGACCACTTGTTGAGACAAATCACAGGACAGACAGAGACATGCAGACAGATAGACAGAGACTCCTCTCATTTTAGATTATTTCCTGTACAATACAGCTGCACAGCATCGGAAGATTTGGGCAGGAAATTGACTCTTCTTTTCCAGCAAAATACTGAATCTGAAACGCTGTTTTCAACAAAGAGTGGCACTTCAGTCATGACACACCTAGAAAATGCACTCAAAAGGGATATGTCTGTATTAGACCACAGCGTAATTGAATTGTCAGGATGATATCGATATTTGAGAGGCTAAAAACATAAACACTTAAGGATCCTTCAAAATGAATTATTAAAATTAAGATATAGACTGAGGGTGACACTTTATAATATAAACCTGTCAGTGTGCTCCTTCTGCAATGTCTCGTTACTTATTGGTCGATGTAAACACTCACACTGCTCATATCTGTGATGAGATAATGTCGACTGATGATATCAGCCCAGCTCAGTCTCATTTATTTATTTTTATCTGAGCTGGCTCCGCCCGCGTCACTCTCAGCTGATATGTCATTTATTAAAAGCGTTGGCTCTTCCCTGGACATATCTTTGCAAATTTCAGATAAGCTTTCTGTCGGTTCATGGGGAGAAGAACTGGTTGATCATTGAAAGAGAACATACTGTTACTGTGTGTCTCGCTGACTGATTGGAGTACACGCATTGCAGTGTGTGTGTGTGTGTGTGTGTGTGTACCCTTGGTGACCCATGTTGTGCACATGCCATGGTAAAACTATATTTGGGCTATTTTAAAAGAGGACTGTCAGAGCTTTGGTACATGTGTAATGGATCTTACATGCACACACACCAAAGACTTGAACACTGACATGAATACCGGCCCATGTCACCTTCCACATTTTGTGACCATTGTTTTTCTTTGTGTTCCTAGCTGATGCGGACCTGTGCCGATCTGTTTCGTCTGGTGCCCTTCATGGTGTTTATCATCGTTCCTTTCATGGAGTTCCTTCTTCCGGTCTTCCTCAAACTCTTTCCAGAGATGTTGCCCTCCACCTTCGAGACAGAGTCCAAAAAGGCATGTGTACATGTAAAGACACACACCCCGCCGCTTGAATGGACATTACGTGGCTTCATTACGTAACTTTTCAGATATGACTGTGGCTGCTGTGTTAAGAACGGCTGCCTGTGCAGGCAGCTGACTTTATCTAATCTAGCCTATTAACTTTGGGAGCTGGAATACTATATAAACATGCTCTTCAAACCTGAAAATACTTTTAAAAGATCCACATAAGGATGATAATATAGAAATAATATGACTGTCACTTTTTATGGAAAGCTTTCTGTCCTCGGCCCAGTCGGCCTCTCATGTTCCCTGGTTGTTCTGGGAGCACGGTTGGGTGATTCATAGATATGCTCTCCTGCTCCTGGACAGCTCAGAGGTGCCAGGCCTCTGAAAATTTGACTGGACACAAGTCACAATATGAGAACAGAAAAAAAAAGCATGCTGTGATACTAGATGCTCTATCTAAAACGGAGTGAGAGGTACCAGAGCAAATGAACATATTGTGATTAACTTCACTGAACCAAAAGGAAACAGTGTTTTTATTATAGGCGTTTTATTATAGGAATATAAAAAGTGATCCTGAACCGTCTCTCTTGATAGATACTGTATAGTATGATAGCTTTTTATGAAGTTTTGAGGCACCAGCTCTTTATGTTTTCCCTTTCTTTTCTAAAAAATATGACTCATTTAGTGCAGGAGAAGATGAGCAAACATGAGTTAAAAGTAGGCAGCCAAACATGGTGCTTTTGTAAAAGGTATAGTATTATGTGGCTGGAAAACGCAACAATTATCCACAACTGTCTGAAATTGTTTGTAAAACCTTCTTTTACATCACTATGATATATGACTGCGTCTTTCAAAATGCCTAGTTACCAGAAAGAAACATTTTAACTCTGTAATGTTGAACTATGCGTCACTGACAGCTGTATTTACTGTACTTAAATACATCAAACTGTTATTGTGTTTGAAGTATATATTTTTTAAACTAACCAGTGTCCCCTCCATCTCCCATCATGCAGGAGGAGAAGCAGAAGAAAGGTCTGGCGGCTAAGCTGGAACTGGCAAAGTTTCTCCAAGAGACCATCGCTGAGATGGCTAGAAGGAACAAGGCAAAAGCTCAGACAGAAGACGAGACGCAGCGCTTCTCCACATATGTTCAGAAGGTGAATTACAGTTTAACGTGTCCGGTGTGTGATAAAAGGTAGTAGTACCTCCTGCACACTTTTTATACAGCACGGTCCAGCCCATAAGTTTTTATTATTGCTGTAAAGTTTCTTCTGCACTCTGCTGTCATTAATGTCTGTTGTTCTGAGAGCAATGAGCAGAGCAGATCATGCATGAAATACTGCAATTTTGAATGTAGTATTAATAAAGTAGAGGTTTTGATTTCATTAGTGTATTCCATGTGTGCAGTTCTCTGTTCGAATAAGCTGTATACTTGAAATTGAAATTGTTTTCTCTGTGTGTTCCCGTCAGGTTCGGGGCACAGGCGAGCAGCCCACAACGAAGGACATTGTCCGGTTTTCGAAGTTATTTGAGGACGAGTTAACGCTGGAGCACCTGGAGCGCCCCCAGCTAGTGGCTCTGTGTAAACTGTTGGAGCTGCAGCCTATCGGCACAAACAACTTGCTGCGTTTTCAGCTGATGTTGCAACTCAGAACCATCAAGTCAGACGATGAGGTGAGATAGAGGACTGGTGGGGACCTGGTAGTTTTGTGGTCGAGGGACTGATGGCATGATTTTATAGTCATGACACGAAAGAATAGGTGGTTATAAAACTAAGAAGTACCATACCTGAAGTTTAGCCCAACTACCTTTGTCTTCTGCTAACTACTTCCCCAAGTATGCAAGTTTTGACAATGGTAAAACTACAGGAACAGGCTTGGCAGATATTTTAATCTCTGTTGTCCTTGTGAAATAAAGAAATTCAGATTTTGAGTACTTCCAGTTCTCGTTTCTCACGCATTTGACTCTGATTTCTTCACAGATGATTGCAGCAGAGGGTGTGGCAGCCATGAGTGTGTCAGAGTTACAGGCAGCGTGTCGTAGTCGGGGGATGAGGTCTCTGGGTCTCACCACTGACCAGCTACGTCTGCAGCTGCAGCAGGTGAGGGGCTGAATGTTTGTTTGGAGCTTTCTAGTTTGTTTCTAACATAACCAGTTGCAGTTGCATAAATTGCAGGATTGCAAGTGAAAAGTTTGTTGTTCAGACAAAATGAACAGACTTGATGCAGTGTGTTTTTAATGAATGTACTTCTCCATTTAGTGGCTGGACCTGCACCTGAAGGAGAACGTTCCACCATCACTACTGCTGCTCTCCAGAGCCATGTACCTGACTGACCTCAAACCAAAACCCCCCGTCATCCCACCTGTTCCCAAACTAGAGGTTCGACTTTAACAGTCTACTTAAAATCTTACAGGCCGCACAAGCTTTGTATTTACTTGAATGTACAGATTAGAGAAAGTTGTGCCCAGCTTAACATTCCAGCTGTTTAAATAGCTGGTATGCCGGGTCACTGACGTTTGGTACGTTCAGAGACTATTTATGACTATTTCGTAATTGAAAGATATTTTTTTAATTATATGACAAAGAGAAGTGGCATATTTGAACATGTAAAGAACTGGAACAGATAAATGTTTGGCATTTTGGCTTGGAAAAGTACTGACACGAATTATGAATTGTCAAAATAGATGAAGATTTTTTCTTCAGTTGACTAATCATTACAGCTCCATTAGCAATTCAAAACCTATTAATCCTTAATAAAAATGACACATGAAGACATGTAAAAGATCCCTGCTTTGAATAATATTTTGTCAAAGTCTATGATTATACAAATAGTGTATGTGCTCCAGTTCACTTTAGTTTAAGTTGCTTTATTGGAACACGATTGGCTACCAAACTATTTGTGCTCTCAAAAAATCATCTTAAACTTTCCTCCTTTAGCAGATAAATGTGAAAACGGCCTTAAAGGCTCAAAGTCTGCATGCGCATCATTCTTCACAGTGAAGGTTAAACATCCAAGTGATGTAACAATAAGCACATTTTAAGCGGAGCGGCACAGAACAGCAGAAATACAGCAGAGTAGGTGGTCTTTGTGGGATGTGGTCTTCTTATCAGAGGTTTTGTTGTCATTATTATTGCAGAAAGCTCCTCCTCCTCCAGTGGAGAATACAGGAGCAAACGCGACCTCAGTCAGTACTGACATGTTGGCGGACCCTGCTCTCATCATCAAAGACAGGCCGGTCAGTGCACAGCCACAAAACACACGGCAACACGAGATAAGATAAATCATATTGATGACGGAGAGAGGAAATTGAGTCATCACTGCAGTTTAGAATAGATTTCTGCCTAAACAATGTCTGTACTTATATTCATAAGTCCACTATTAGACACCGAATGGGCACTTCTCATCTTTGGGTGTGTACCAGAGTCACAAAACAGTCACTGTATCTTCTTTTTTTTTTTTTTTGGACAAATTAAAGGATTAGGTATAGATCTTCCTACATGGATTAGGAAAATTGTACAGCTTCTCAATGAAATGCAACATTTAAGGAAACATGCGTATTTGCTTTCATGCTGGGAGTTAGATGAGAATCTTGATGCCAGTCTCCAGTGCGTACAGTAAATAAAAAGCTCCAGCTGATTAGCTTAGTACAGAGACTGGAAATGGAGAAACCACTAACTTAGCTCCCTCCAAAGGTAACAAAATTCACCCACCAGTATTTTCAGATCACGAATTGAACACATTTTTACACTTTGGATTTTGTAAGGAGGATTAAGCACCATTTAGCTTCCTCCTTTTCCCTGTCTTTGTACTAAATTAGGCTAACTAGCTGCAGCTTTATATATACTTTATCAATCTTTTCATCTGAAGATCACATAAACCATAAATAATATAAAGATCTAAATGAACTGTACATGTGCATCAGCTCGTCTTAACAAAACGCAGCTGTCACGTAGCTGAAAATATCCTGTATTCAGCTAAATGTATACATGCCTGACAATCCTGCAGGACCCTTCGTCTTATTTGTCTTTTTGTCTGCATGTTGTAGGTGGAGGAGATGAGAGACAAGGCTCCCGTGGTGTCGGACAAACCCCTGACTCCTGCTGAAGTCCTTCAGGTGAGCACCAATTGTTTCTTTGGACCCGTGCAATCCACAGAAACCAGTTTAGGATTTGATGTTATACAGGGTTTCTTAATCCAGTTAGTTCTTCCTGGCTTTGATCTTTCTCACATGACGTGCTAATCTCTCACGGTGGGACACAGCTGCTATTCTGGAAAACCAGCTTTCTGCTTAATAGAAACTTCTTGAATACAGTAGTCTCTCTCCTAGAGACTAGTTGGAAATCTGTTTAGATGAGAAGACGTAATATAAAATTAGAAGTTTGACAGAGTAACCATCACAAATACAGAAAGCTGCTGGCCAAATTGGAGCTGAACATCTCAAGTTAATCTGTGTGAGGTTTAAAAATAGCTGATAAATATAGACCTGTCACTGTCACGCAGCAAAGAAATACTACATGGCACATTTAAAAACAAATTTTTAAGCCCCAGTGTGACAAATCTTTTTAATGAGATTGTTGTGTATACTGTCTTTTGGTATGAGGGACGGGTATTGACAATGTATTGATGCTTTCATTTAGTGAGCCCAGTAATTAAGACACTGAGGTCTGTCAGGTGGTTGAATTCACTCATCCCATTATTGAAATGTTCTTCTGTTCAGCTGTTTAGTTGTGCAGAGGCACCACATGCTAAGGGGCACACATTTACTGCATTATAGGTCACTGTGCTGCACTAATCCGTACTACTATCATGGAGACTCCTTGTAATTCAGTATTTTGAGACACATAGCATGTGACTGCAATGACCCCGGTTCACAGTTCATGTCTGGCTGATCGTCCTATCCCCTTCTTTGTCTTTGTTTCACATCACCTGCAATTATCTGTTAAATTCGGGTTTTGTGGCTTCTTCCACAGGCTAAAGCAGCAACCGAGGTGTCCCAGAAGAGCAAGATGAGTGCCAACGGTGTCTGAAGAGGAGCAGGAGCCTCTGGACTGAACGGGAGAAGGACTCGCACAGCTCTGTCCTCAGGGGAGGAAAGGTCTGCTTCGTCTCAGCAGCTGCTTCTTTGTACCCTCGAACCTCTGCTTTCATATTTTTGCACTCCGTTCTCTGTAACTCTCTGTCAGAGCTGGACAAACCAGCCTGAAATTTCACTGGATTGGCAGACCACTGATGGTGTGATTTCTTTGACCTAATGTCCTGGAAATGAAGCCCAAACCACCCATGGCATATCCTGGTCAACCTTGTGTTTGTCACCTTACAGTCTAGATGGTCTCCTCCTCCTGTAAATTTGTAAATATCCTGTATATTTTTGTCTCTGTCTTACATCACAGCAGCAGCAGCTTTGTATATTTTGCTATGCAAAGGCCTAATGTCTTTTCTTTCTTTTCTCTAAGCAGTTTTATTTCGATACTTTCACCTGTTCAGGATATGAGAGAATTCATCAATTCTTTTTCCAGAGATATTTTGCTGAACTTTTTGGTTCGGTTTCTGTCCCTCTGTTATATTTGCTCAGTAAGCTAGACCCCACCCCACCGCCAAAACATGACACACTTTGAGCCTGGCGTTTAATAAAATGCAAAAGGTTCAGTCACTCATTTCGTCTTTTGATTTGGACTGGCCCTGCCTCTAAGCAGGGTGACATAGCGTAGCTGCTTGCTGCTGTAATTATCCAACGAAGACTGGTATATTATTAAGAGAGGTCACTCCTTCAACCCAGAGGTAAAAAGAAAATGCAGATTTTATTTGCATAATACAGTGTATGTATTGTGTTTTAACACTATGATGTTACGATTTCTTTAAGCTTAAAAGAGAAAATACTTGATTTTTTTTCCCCATAGAGATGTATAATTAACATGTCAGAGAAACACAAATCCCGAAGCCACAATAAGATAAATGTTATTTTTTGGTATTGTGGCTGGAAAAAAATTTAAAAATATCTTAATTAAGCTCTCATACATATATGATCCTAAAAGCTATTATTGGAAAGTTTACCACTTTAATGTCTACTGTATAAATACAGTTTTGTGTGTGTTGAGCAGTGCTTCAGATTTTGTAACCCTCCTCTACACATTTGACATTGTTGTATTAACATACATTTATTCATTCACTGCAGCTGAATGAAAGATTTTCCTCATTGACATCTATCGATGGTCACCTCCCATCAAAAAAGGATATTTTTTAAGCAAAGATATTGCTAATGAAGATTTATATTATTGGTTTTACATATGTGCCTAAGGTTAAAGGGCGATTGTGTTTGCATTTTTCATCAGAAAACAGATTTTCTATATTGTACCAATATTGTTTGTATTTTGGTTTGATCATCACCTCATTGTGTTTAAAAAAAAAAAGAAAGAAAAAAGTTTTCTCTTTAGTGGAATGTCTCCTCTTCCCTTCCCCATTTGATCCAAGTATCGACGCAAATCCAAATTAATCTCTTTCCTACAATCACCAGTGTTGATACTGATGGAAAAAGCAATCACCTTTTCAGTCAGATCGGCACTCAGGATGCAAAAGAGATTAAGAAGAATTAAAAACATTTAGTTATTCTGATACCAAATTTAAAAAAAACAAAAACAAAAACTATTTTCTGCAGACATTCTGAGTAAACCCATTTACATCAGTTTTTACCTGTTGGATACAGGTCTGTACTCCATGTTGATGTGTTGCTCAGACTTGTTGAGTTGCTTCATTTAAAGACTGGTACTGTCTACTGCATTATTAAAGGTTTGCACAGTAATTACAACATTGGGAATTATTTGTTTCATGTTTCTCTTGTGCCTCTTGAGACTTGCTAGACTGAAAGATGAATGAATAAATGTGTTTCCTCACGATGATTGGACAGGATGGACTCTTCTGCGTCCACAGGTTAATCCTTTTTGTGTCACCTCTTCCTCATCCATCCATTCATTCATTCATCAGCATGATAGTGTGTTGTTAATGAAGCTGTAGCTGTCTGGAAACTATACCTACTGTTACCACAGATGGTTTGGTACACCAATGGCTGCATAATGTGTCCTCTTTTTAGTTTCTTTCAGTTCAGAATTGCACTGCTGTCCAGTTACTTCTTACCCTGCATTAAATTTATGCATCACGTTAAAATGGCAAATGAGTGTCAGGTGATGAAAACGAAGAATTCACATCATTAAAATGATGAAACCCTTGACAGCCGTGTCTTATGTCTCTTTGTTAATACATGTAAAATCAAACTTATTCAGTTTCTTCTGTGAATATATCACAGTTGTCTTGTATTGTTGATGAGTATGAACATTTTACTTTATTACTGTGAGATTACCACTATAAACACTAGATATATAGGTCATTAACTAACTTAACGTGATTTTGTTTGACTTTTTGTACTATGAGGTTCACAGAAATACTTTTAAATGCATACATTTTTATGGACAGCAGGTGGCACCATTGGTACACAAGAATTCATGCCTAAACCAACATGTACAAGACCAAGTGCACATTTAATATATATGTTTATTAAGCTTAAGAGCCTGAGCATTATGTCTACTTACATACTACATGCTATAGGGGTATGTACAGAGTTGTTGGGACTTTAAATTAGTCTACATCTAATGAACTGGGATTTCTTGTAACACTGAGCTTCTTAATACATCTGATAATAAGACATAGTCTGCGTATATCTCTTTCAAAATGTGTCTTAGAAACATTCATGGAAGGAGAAATTTAACAAAAATTAAAAAGGTTACCTGCTAGTGTAATTCTTTCCAATCATCCGTGATTTTGTGGAAACATAAAATGATGGAAATTTCTGGTGAATGCCTCTGTGGGCTTAGTGTTGTATTTACTCTCTTTGACCACAGACATTTTTTCCAAGCAACTCATTATAACCCCTGTTCACTTTGAGGCTTTGATGCAATGCAAACTTTGCAAACGTTTTAAGGCTCATTCCTGCAGCGTTTTATATACTTCTGAGTAATGTACACATAATATGACTCTATTTGATATTTTACATAAAATAGGCTATTATTTATTAAAATTATGATGTATATATTTTAAACCTGTTTATGTAAAAGAAAATAAACATAGCCAGCCAACACTGTCTTTTAAGTGACCCCTTCTGGGCACCCCTATGAACAATTTTTGGAGGCGTCACTGGGTGGGTGGGGGACTTCAAAATATTTTACCCATTAAAGGAGAGAGCAGGCTGTGAGGAGGACTGATACAAAAGAAAAGGCTGTGTTGTGGACACTGACGCTACAAGGTCAGCAGTATGTGTTTTTGAATATTTGTTTTTAAGATGGTACATTGATTAGATTTGTATTATAAATTTTTCCATAGCAAGTGATTTCTGGAAATAGACATTTTCACAGTGTGTCATTGAAATAAGAAAAAAAACTAATGAACAAGTAGATGAAAAGGTATTTACTGTTGCTACGGGACTGTACTTGTACTTGTCTCGCTCAAAACTAACAATACACAGCATCAACCAGTTAAGCTTCATATCAAACCTGGGCCTACATGGCTTAACTATAACACATTGACAAGTAACTTATTGTAAGAATTTACAATTGTATAAAGGCAACATACTAGTACCATGTATTTACTGCAGTTCCTTTGATGGTCAGTGCTAAAGAACGTCAAGAGTGTAAAGTATAAGATTTGGCCGCCTGCACTAAGCAGTATGTCTGAATAGAGTATGTGCTATTTTAAGCCTGACAGGCACATAGCTTCGAGTTCAGTCCATGGGTAAAACAAGGTTGTCAAGGCTGGGTGGTGAAAAAACATACCAAGGCTACTAATACTACCGCAATACTGTCTTGTACTTAAAAGCTGCTGTATTTCTAATATTTCTAGAAAGACAGCTCTTTAGAAAGAGAACTTTTAATTGTAACATTATAAAACCAATGTATCTCGTCAGTAAATGTATGTACTCATTGCTGCATGTTGCTCCCTCCTTTTAAGAAGGAGGAAGAAATATTTGAAAATAGGATATGAGGGCATGATTATATGGTAGAACTGAAGTTGTAATGGCATCTCCTATTATGCGTTCCTAATGTATGTGTTGCGTGTATGCATGTTTGTCATTTCATGTGAAATAAAAAAGTATCTTCTTATACATATATATAATTTTCATTTTCATTCATTTATTTCCCTTGTTTTTTCTCTACCTCTTCCTCTCTTTACATTTCTTTCCCTGGCTCCTCTCTGCATTGCAAAGATGAAGCTGACTGTAGGGGCTGTGTTGGGTCTGTCCCTCATTTTGGTTCATATTCATTTTTCAATGGCCGGGAAAGGAAAGCCATTTGGTGGGAAAATAAATCTGTTTAAAAAGCCCCCCAAAGTGCCTAAACAACCCAAACAATCCAACTTGCCTGGTAACAGGCAACCAGAGAGCTACCCTAAACAAGGAGGTAGCCCTAATCAAGGAGGTTCTCCTTATCAAGGAGGTTACCCCAACCAAGGAAGTTACCCCCAGCAGCCAGGCAGACCAGTGGGTTACCCTAACCAAGGAGGTTACCCCCAGCAACCAGGAAGACCAGGGGGTTACCCTAACCAAGGAGGTTACCCCAATCAAGGAGGTTACCCTAATCAAGGAGGTTACCCCAACCAAGGAAGTTACCCCCAGCAGCCAGGCAGACCAGGGGGTTACCCTAACCAAGGAGGTTACCCTAATCAAGGAGGTTACCCCCAGCAACCAGGGGGTTACCCTAACCAAGGAGGTTACCCTTACCAAGGAGGTTATCCCCAGCAACCAGGCAGACCAGGGGGTTACCCTTACCAAGGAAGTTACCCCAACCAAGGAGGCTACCCCCAGCAGCCAGGATACCCAGCCGGTGGTTACCCAGCACAGGGTTACCCATATGGAGGAGGTCATGGTGGGTATGGTAGTTATGGAGGTTATCCAGGTGGATACATGAACTACAACCCAAACAACAAAATCCTGAGCCCTCACTATGGGGGCAGTTATGGATATGGTGGCCATGGTTTTGGGGGCGGTTCTCCCTTTTCCCGCTCAGCTCAGGCAATGGGTGTGCTTCCCTCTGATAAATCCAGAGGGTTTGGCCGCAGTGCGGTAATGGCAGCAGCTGGAGGGGCTGTGGCAGGAATGGCCCTGGGATACGGGTTAGGGAGGTTTCCCCGTCCTCACTTTGAGTTCCACAGCCCCCAGGAGGAGTATTACTACAACCACTACATGTACAGGAAATATGGTGTCAAGTCTACTGATACAAATGACTACAGCAGAGACTACAATTACAGCCCACCGCCTCAAACTTATGATAGCTTCATGGACACGTGTGTGAAGAGAAAAGACCTGTTGCCTGAGGAGAATCAACAGCCAAACAAAAAAACAGCTGCCACCACAACTACAATTACAACCACTGCACCTACTTCTGAAACTACCACATCTACTACTAAAACTACCACAACCACTGCTGCCCTAGACACTGGCATTGGCAGCAACACAACAAAGAGCAACAGCACTGCAGCATATAACTCCTCGACCTCTACACCTCCAACTCCTCACCCTCTAAATCAAACTAAAGTTGATCCTGTGCCTTCAACTTCACAGGTACTCCAAAAAACTGCTACTGATGATGATGATGCTGGCATGGACAACAACACAACAAAGAGCAACAACACTGCAGTAGATGATTCCTCGACTCCTGCTCCTTCAACTCGTTCTTTAAATCAGCCTAAAGCCGATCCCGTGCCTCCAACTTCACAGGTTCTCCAGAAAACTGCTACTAATGATGATGATGATGATGATGATACGGTCAGCATTGTGGAGATTGGCTACCCAGCACTGATCAAACAGCTTAAGGTCAGGAGATGTGTAGAGTTATACATTGTTTACTCTGAAAAGTACTTGAAGAAAAATACTAAACCCAGTGCCAGCAATGGGGTGCAGGGACTCGAAATGGGATTGCAAGGGCTTTTAACTGTGGTCACCAGTATTATAATGATGGCACTGAATAGCAACATGTTACTGCAGCAGCACTGACGCCTTCATTACTTATTAAAGTGATGGCGAACCATAGAAATTAGGTCTTTGGGAGTTTAAGGTAGATTGTCACAGTGAATTGTAATAACTTTGGTGATACTCTGACTTTTCATCTGTCGCCATCATAATAAGGTTATTGTTTTTGCACAATAGTTAAGTTTATGACCAAACATATCTATAATTAATGAGATTCTCATCAACCTCAGCTGAGCTTTATTCTTATCCAGTTTTGGATGATAACATGCTAAACTGACATGGTGAACACAGTAAACAAAAGACATAAGTATAGCTGAAGAGATTTTTTTTTTATCATGGGGCTGGTACAACCTCTGACATACTTTAACTTTTCTTGAGACTTTATACTTTTGCTCTGCTATATTTCACAAGAGAATTCTACTTTTTACTACATCAATTTGACATTTATAGCTATTTGTTACATTGCACCAAAACACATTATATGCCTAAATGATATGATGAAGTACTTTAACTTTTGATACTCTAAAAGTACATTAAAGTACATTTGCTGATTAAACTCTTTTTGAATTCAGGACTTTTACTTGTGGAGTAAATAGAGTATTTTTAGACGATGACATTTACTTTTACTCCAGTGAAATGTCACTTCAATGAGTCAATGAGTACTTTTTCAACCACTGATTGATGATGTGATGCTCTTGCTTTGCACAGTAAGTTGTATGGGATATATATATATACATATATAGTATAATATATAATGTAACCTCAGTGATTTACTTAGACCACTAAAGATATCACTGCGTTCTAATTCGTCTCAAGGAGCTAGGGAAGGTTAGTAGTAAACACAAGAATGTTTATTCTCACAACAGGAAAATTCAAGTTGAAACTTGTTGAGATCAAAAACCCCAAAGGTATGAAAACAATAAACAAAAATAATAAACAAAAAATAAAATAAATTGTCCTCTCAGCTGTTCTGATATCAAAGTTCAATTTGTCCATCAAAAGTTTAGTTGGAGTCCGTTTAGTCCAGTTCAAGTTCAGTGTGTAGGTGGTCCTACCGGGTAGTATGTTTGTGTATGTATGTTACTGCGCGCTGGTTCAGGATATTCCTCCAGTACGACTCTCCACGACGACGATGAAGATGAAGGAATCTGCCTCCTTTCTTTTCCGCCTCTCAGACAGAAACCCCTGGTCAACTCGATGTAGATTCAGCAACTCGGCATAATAAAAAAAACCAATCTGCATAGTAGAAACAAAGTTAACTAGCAGTCAATATTATCTGTACAGATTTATATCTATTTCCTCCCTCTTTTACTCAAATGTAACTAATACTGACCACAAAGAATGAGTGACTGCATATGAGACATAAACCCTCAGGTCACCATTAATGTGTGTGTTTTTTTAACAGTAATATATCAATCATTTACACAAATAAACTCTGATCTCCTTTCAATCATGTTTCTCATTTACCTTACAAAAATACATATTCAGTTTCAAAATGAATTTAAACATATATTTACTTTAAGAAAAATCAGCGCGACCTCTGTGTGTACATGTCAGTTTACGTTCAGCACACACCGCTCTTTTCCACTCACTAACATTGAACATGGCGTCGGAATGACGCAGTGAAAATTCCGCGACACTCGTAAATTAAATGCACTTTTCCTCAACTCAACTTAGCATGTTGACTCGCTACAACATCTAAAAAACACTTACAGGTCAACTCGATGGTTTTTATGGCTTTACAGTTTCAACATTCTGCATAATATAAGCAAACTGAAAACTCATGGTCATTAGCTGTTAGCAAACTTAGCGTGTAGCATAGCACCATAACACAGTACAGCAACCACGGAGTCCTCGTTTGAAACACAAAACAAAGTGTCCCTCCGGTGACAGTCGTGCGGGCACTCTCTCGAAAAAAACTCAAAAATGATACAGAGTCGTAACTGTGAAAATAAAACCGTGCTTTTGCAGAAAACAGCGGCAACTTCGCTTAGCAATATCTCCCGACAGCATGACTGCTTTTCCTCATTGAGCATACTTAAGCGCCCTTTTGAGGTCACATGAAACAACTACAACTATACTTTTTGCATGAATTACACACAACGAATCATACACACAATCATAACAAATACATTTAGTAACCCACTGTATTTTTATCGGGTAATATATATTATATATATATATATATAATATATTAATATAATAGATTATATATAATATATATATATATATATATATAGATATAAATATGCTTGCCTCTCTGTCTTTCTATTCAGTGTTTTGCTCCTGTGTGTTCAGAGCTCCATAGAACATAGATGCTTTGGTTCATCAAGGCTACCTGTGATCTGTAGGCGAGTTTCTTTCAGATAAAAGTTGCACTGCTGTCTAGTTCATTATGTTTCTGTATTATATTTTTGATACAAATGAGTGTTTATGAAAAAACAGAATGAACATGACTGAAATCATTCAAATCATTTCTTTTTTAAAAATAGAAGAGAAAACTTAATTAATTTATTTGTATTGTGTTAGTGATAACAGTAGCAAAATAGCCTTTTTATAATAATATAATATTTTATCAGAATTAAATAATCTACTCTTTTGGCTGTGTTTTATTTTAAAAGAAACAGGTTGTCATAGGTTCTCAGTATTATTCATCACAGTGTTGTTAATGTAGGACTTTCAATGGGCTGCAGGTGGTGTTATCTGTGTCCAAATACACATCAGTGCTCTGTTCTGGATCTTAAAAGCACCCATGATTTCCTGTTGACTTCCTCTGTCAGAGCTTGGCTTCACTTTTTTGAAACACTTTGTGGTCATACAAAACGAGTTTAACTGCAAGTGATTAAAAGGTATATTGTTATATATTTATATATAAGGCAGGAATTTGAGTTTGGTCATCTGGGTTACAACCATAAGTATTTGGCATAAATTCTGAAAAGTACATCTTATGTTTAGTAAAACTGATCCATGAGCTGAGTTCTTGGGAAACTACATTAGGGTATGGCGTTTTTTGATAACACACTGTGGAGCCATCACATCTGGTATAAGAGCAGGTAATGTATGAAATAAAGAAATCTTTTAAATGTGTCAACAGATCAAATAAAACTGTTATTGTGTGTATTTTACCTTTAAGTAAAACTACCCATTATACAGAATGGTCCATTTCAGACAGACTTATTATGATGCATTAAAATGTAAGAATTTAATGTTTAATCTGAATTGTAATATACTGTTAGCTGACTGACTGGCCACTTCATCAGGTACACTCATTAGGTACAAGCCAGTGTGATCCAAAACAACACCTCTGCCTTAAATTCTACTTTTAGGAAGCTTATAGTCTTTTAGTTTTTGTTGACACTGTCAGAGAGACATTGGACTGCATTATATTGAGAGGTGTTTCTAATATTATGACGTCCGCATGTATATTAGAAACACCATTCAATATAATTATAGCTTTGTAAAAGCAGAGTTTATGGCAGAGCTGTTGTATTAAATTATACTAGATTGTAGTGTGTACCTAATGAAGTGGCTGGTCAGTGTTCATAATAACATCTGTAGACAGAATAAAAAGAAGATGGTAGTGTAATGGTGCAGAGTGCAAAGGATGCTGAAATAAATATGGTTTATATATCAGATTATATTATGTACATGAGGTAGGTGGGTATGACAGTATGTAAAGCACGAGTAGCATGAGTATGAGTGATTATGTTTACATGATGAGTGTAAACAGAAATTACTGTAAAACGTCAGTACAATACAAATATACTTAATTTTCGTAAACGCTGCCCAGAGGAGTAGCTCTGTACTCTTGGCTCACATGTGGTGATTTTCCATATGACGTCGATCACATTGTTGAGGATGCTGGGAAATGTGGTCAGTAAAGCCCCCGCCCCCGTTCCTCTGTTTCCACGCGACCGCACGTCCCTCGTGCGGTTTTACGTCTTATTTCCAAACCCTTTGAAGTGCATCAACACTCAGGTGGAAAAGACAACCCGGGAACCTGAAACTAAATCAAACGGAAACATTCAGACAGTCATCCATAAAGGTAAGACTGGTCCTGTTTTTAAAGTGAAGTGCATCTTTCCAGCTTTAAGGCTGGTTTGGGAGCGTTTCTGTCTGTATCTGTCTGCTCTCCTTACAATGTGTAAATTATAGTCGATAGGTGACACTGGCAAGCGCCATCTTTTAACCACGGAAAGGGCAGTGAGAGAGACAGGCCACGTTAAAGTGAGTGCACTGTCAGTGCAAGGTCAGTATATATAATGTATCTGTAAACAAAAAAAATATTACTACTACTAGTGTTTTGACGTTTATTGTTGCAAGAAGATGCACCCCCATCCGCAGGGAGGTGTCCTCTCACTGCCACGCCTGTTTGCTATCTCTCTGCACTGTTTTCAGTCATGAAAAGTTATATTTTAATGGTAAAATTCTTTATTATGGGACAAATTAACAATTTACCAAAGTAAAAAAGAAAAAAATGCTGTCTTTATCTCGTAATGATGACTTATGTGCTATATAATTATATAGCTCCTCATACTTACTTAATCTCTATTTAGAGTTATTGGTGCAGTTATCAGTACTCACTCAAGCAAAGGAGGAAATAAATGCAGAATAGGTGTGGAATATGCGGAGTAACAAATAGCCGAGTGCATCAGTCCAAAAAAAATGAATGAATTGGCATTTCTCTAACATTTTAGATAGAAGATGACACTAACAAGAAAATCATGTAAACAATAGTATATTATGATGACTTTAAATAAATCCTGCTTAGTCATTTGCAACATTGCAACAGTCGTGAAGATCCAGAAATATTAAAGCACCGTGGTATAACAGTAACAGTATAGCAAACGCCTCTTGACTGTAAACAAATTAATATAATCTCAGTATGCCTGCATCATCCAATCATCATTCGATCATTCCAAAGGTTAACAGGTTATTTAGATATGAAAGAGGCATCCTCAAAAGGTTCAGTCATTCATAATCATGGATGCAAGATTCATTCACTGGGGAAACTGTTTAAGAACAATGATTGTCAATGCACAATTCTGCAGATTCAGAGAGTCTCTGCAAATGAGGGGCGAGGCAGAACAACAACATTGACTGCCCGTGATCTTCAGTAGCTCAGGCGGGATGGCATTATAAACCTGTATGACTGTACAAAGGATATTACTACATGGGCTCTGTACACTTTTTTTACACAAAAAATGTTTTCAGTAAACACAGTTTGTTGCTGCATCTACAAATGCAAGTTAAGACTCCACCTCGCAAAGAGAAAGACAGATATGAACAACATTGAGAAACACCCTCTGGCCCTCTGGGCCAGATCTAATTTTACATGGACTAATGAAAAGTGGAACGAGTGTGCTGTGGTCTGATTAATCATCATTTTGAATTGTATTTGGAAATCATGGATGTCGTGTCAGAAAATGGTGGTATGCTCTTTCAGGGTTGGCAGTGAGTTGCTACCCCAAGTAAAGGAGTTTATGTAGGGGCAGCGTCATGAGTAATGTTGACGTTGTTTCGAACTATTGTGGGGAAGAGTTGTATCAATCTGTGTTTCAACCCTTACCTATGGTCATGAGTTTTGGGGGGTGAAAGAATGAGATCCCAGATACAAGCAGCTAGTTTACTTTAGTTTAGGGTGGCTGGGCTCAGATAGGGTTAGGAGCGCCAACATCTGGAGGGAGCTCAGAATAGAGCCATTGCTCTTTCCTGTTGAAAGGTGTCAGCTGAAGTAGTTTGGACCTTTTATGGGCGCCTTCATTTGGAGTTTTTTTGGGCATATCCAGCTGGTAGGACACTCAGGGCAGCCCTAGAACTCGCTGGAGACCTATGTGGCCTGAGAACACCAGGTAGAGCTGGAAAATGTTGCTGGGGAGGCCATAAATAATATATTAAAAATACAATATATCTGACCGCGGGCCATGATTAGCCCCCGAGGCATACTTTGGACATCCATTACATTTATAAATTTGATATTAATGGCTGCTCTCCCATCAAGTTGTCAGTCAGACAGAGTTGTTGTTTCACACATGAAGCAACAACAGGAGACGCTCTGTGTCAGACGTGTTCTCACATGTTGACTAAACTTTACAAACTGAGTCTCAAAATGACATCACAGCTCTGTGACGCAGTCAAAAACTGATTGATAATTGATACGTCCATGCTAACTAAACAACTAAACTTCAGCGCTGATGCTCCGTGTTTAGATTCTGCCCTGTGTGGGTCACGGGCACGCTTTAAACAATACCATTGGCTGTGTTACAACCTGTCACTAAAAACATCTGCCCCCTCCTCGGATATACATTGATTTCATAAATGGCCTCTGTGAACTCTAAATGACAGAAATAGCGATGGAGAGCAGAACATGTGCTATACTTAAAAAAAATACCTCGCAATCAGACATTTAATACTTTTTAATACTTTTTAATATCCCGCGGGCACCCTGAATAAGTAATTATTTAATGCCAATATAAAAAAAATGGAGGCATTCTTATACAAAAATAAAACACTGCATAATCATAAGCTTCACATGTAAAACAGAAAGTTTTGCTATTTCAAGTCAACCTGAAAGCCTATTTCAGATGCATTTTAAAAACCATTGGGGGTGAACTCGGTTATCAAGGCTGTGTGGTGCAAAAACATCTTGAGGTTGGCAGCACGAAATTGTTGTAAACAACATTTACTGTTCTTTTGCATCTGCTAGATTCAGTTAGTAGAACAAGATAACAGAAGACATGGTGGCCACAATACTTAGATTGCTCTAATGTCTCCATTAGGTTCAGCTCAATGAATTCTGTGTTACTATAGCTGCATGTTCTCTTGTACTTGACTTTTAAGACTTGTAAGGATAAAATGATACAATCTCTACGTACTATAATCTCATTTTTCCCTGTTCTTTCTTAATTTTCCTCTCTACAGGGCGAAGATGAAGCTGAATTCTTTGACTCTGCTGTGTCTGTCACTTCTTTTGTTTTATATCCATTTTTCACTGGCCAGGAAAATAGGAGGTTTTGGAAAAAACTTTGGTTCAAAGAAGCCCTTCACACCCAACAAAGGCAGCACTAACACCAATACAGGCCACAAAAATAGTCATGGCACCAGCTATCAAGGTGGCGGTTATGGTCATGGTGGTCAAGGTGGTCACAGAGGTCAAGGCAGTTACGGGGGTCATGGCGGTTATGGAGGTCATGGCGGTTATGGAGGTCATGCCGGTTATGGAGGTCATGGCGGTTACAGAGGTTATCCAGGTGGATACATCAACAAAAATCCAAACAACCAAATCCTGAGTCCTCACTATGGGGGCAGTTATGGATATGGTGGCCATGGTTTGGGAGGTGGTTCTCCCTTTTCCCGCTCAGCTCAGGCAAGGGGGTGGGTTCCCTCTGATAAATCCAGAGGGTTTGGGCGCAGTGCGGCAATGGCAGCAGCTGGAGGGGCTGTGGCAGGAATGGCCCTGGGTTACGGGTTAGGAACGTTCCCCCGTCCTCACTTTGAGTTCCACAGCCCCCAGGAGGAGTATTACTACAACCACTACATGTACAGGAAATATGGTGTCAAGTCTACTGATACAAATGACTACAGCAGAGACTACAATTACAGCCCACCGCCTCAAACTTATGATAGCTTCATGGACTCGTGTGTGAAGAGAAAAGACCTATTGCCTGAGGAGATTCGACAGCCAAACAAGAAACCATCTGCCACCACCACAACTACTGCTGCCCCAGACGCTGGCATGGACAACAACACAACAAAGAGCAACAACACTGCAGGAGATGATTCCTCGACTCCTGCTCCTTCAACTCGTCCTTTAAATCAGCCTAAAGCCGATCCCGTGCCTCCAACTTCACAGGTTCTCCAGAAAACTGCTACTGATGATGATGATGATGATACAGTCAGCATTGTGGAGATTGGCTACCCAGCACTGATCAAACAGCTGAAGGTCAGGAGATGCTTGGAGTTGTTCATGGTTTACTCTGAAAAGCACTCGAGGAGTGTGACAGGTGGTGTGCAGGGACTGGAGATGGGCTTGCTGGGGCTTTTAGCTGTGGTCACTAGTACTATAGTAATGCTACTAAATAGCAATATGCTAATGCTGCTGCAGTGAGGCCTTGATTAGCAGATGTAGTGATGAAGAATGTCTTAAAAGAATAAATGGAAAATTGAAAATGATTGTGTAAAATTGCATGTCAATTTTGAAAAAGGGTCACTTCAGTATTGTTTGACCTTATTTCCTCTGTGCTTTGTATCAGAGTGACTAATGGGGACAACGATTTTTGAATTTTCCCCAATCTTGTGCGTAAATTCTGCAGCTGGTGGCTGTGGAACGCTACAAGGTCTTCCCACGTTTCACAAAATGTGAGAATTTGCTGATTTGATCTATTTTGTAGATTAAATGTTTCATGGATTTTATACTTGGTTAAAACCATTGTGGTAATTTGAATATGTCTATGGAGCCCAGAAAGTGAGTAATTGCAAGAAAAGATTATCAGACAAGTCCAAAATATGCCTAAAAACATTAATTAATATTGTTAAAAAAATTTCTTTTGATCTGATAAGATGGTAAAAGTAACTTTACCTTTACCACCAACTAGTACATTTATTTAACTCTTTTCTTTTAAACTATTAAGTCTTATATAGACTATAGCACATTAATAAATTATCCACTTCCCCCACACAACATTTCTCATTTTCCTCTTCACATTTCATCAGACTGTGTTATTAAATTTACAAAATGTTTTCCCCATTAGTCACTTTGACACAAAAATAGTGATTCACAACTGTCAATTAATACTAGACTTGACCATGTCTAATATTCTCACTTTACAGATATCATTGCTTTATACTGAGAGGCTTTACACTAGCAAGTCAAACATGACTGACTGTGTGCAAGCTGTTATTCTAACACTTAAATTACTTACTTATAATCCATCAAAGACGAGTGCGTTCTGTCTGAATGTTTATGTATGTTGTCCTAACATGTTTCTGTGTGCCACAGCTTTGTACAGCTTGTTGTATAGTTTCTTAGATTTTTTTATAAACACGCCTCGTGCCTTGCATTTCTTCCTCCTGTCCAGTGTTTTGCCTCTCTCTCTCTCTGTCTCTCTCTCTCTCTGTCTCTTCCTCATTGGGTAGCCTGTGACCGTGAAAAGTGCTCTTAAAGTATTACACCCCTGATATTCACATTAATCTCCAAAACCTACTGAATGTCATCTTGCATAATTAGTTGAGTTCATTGCTGCTAACCCTGCAAGTACAATGTATTGGATATGATTTGTACACTAATTTTTCTTATCGCAGAAGCTGATAGTGGAAATAAAAATAATTTAAATGTCACTATTTTGAAAGCAGTCTTTATGTGAACATAATGTGTTCAAATAACCTGTTAGGGCCTTCTCCTTCTTTGTATACAATCCTGTCTTTGACTGTTGAAAATAACCATGAAAAAACCTCCCTGCCTTGGCTGACAAACTAACGCTCTGGGTTAAGTATATATGCTAATACTCACAGAGTAAAAATATCAAGTCTGTTGTGGCAACATCTCAAATGATGAACTCAGCTTTAGTCTTGAGAACAGAGAAGAATGCAAACACGAGCCCTGGTGTGATTGGACCGGCTGGGACGTGATAGCGGTCTGCAGACTGTTAAATGTCAGCTGATCAGCTGAGTCATGCAGCACCAAGGCCCATTTGTGTTTCAAACATCTTATACATACTATTGAATCGGACATCCAGAAGTTAATGTTCCCCTGAGGATGAATTGCATTATATATAGTCATTTTTAAAAATACCTTTGTTTATATCTCTCCCATCATCCGAGCCGATTCCCACCATCTACTGGTCTTATTCCCTTGTTCAACAGGATGTTGTAAGTTTATATTATTCTGAGAAGCTTTTGGCCTTCCTGTTCATGTCAGCTTAAAGGCTGAAATTGTAACCTCAACTGACAACAGCAAGCAAGACAGTGGAGCTTGTGTTGAAGCTATTAATAGTTTCCCTGAAGGTCTAATTTATCAGTATTTACAATAAAATGTTCATATACTATATGTTGGGTATCTAGACAATAACGCAGACAATAAAATTCAATACAGATGTTTGTTCTAGGTTCTTTTTATTTATATAACAATATTAAACATGGAAGAACATTTTTCTTTTTGACATAAAAGTCTACAAAATGGCATAACATTTTAGTATAAGCAAACAGAATGGAAAAACTCATTTTAAAGATTATTATGATGGAATATACTGAGAAATGACATAATATGAAGTATAGCTGCTCATAAACTCTGACATTACTTCTTGAGGTAGAGTTAACCTGATGAAACATCTTATTTACTGCTGCTCTACCTTCACAGATTGCTTTCTGGAAAACACATTAAATCATCAAAAGTATAAAAAGACTGGCCACGTTCAAAGGAGACTGAAGTATGGTGTCAGACTGATATGCTGCAGAGGTTAAATTAATTTTCCTGCCATAATTTAAGGTCACATTTGACTTTAAAACAAAGATAGTTCTGGTTTCTGTTATGTTGTAGGTTATTTTTAGTCTGGGCTTGGGCCTGGGTCTATTTCGGGTGGTGGTGGTGGTGGAGGGGTATCCCAGCTCTGTCTCCAGCTCTACATGACTACCATCCAGTGGCCTATCAGCAGGGACATCAGGGAGCCGATGACAACAATGATGCTGTTGTAGATGGGGCCGCTGGATGCTCCAGTGTAGTACTCTAGATCTCCAGAACCTTCTGGCTCGTAGCCAGGCCTGGAGCCATAGCCACCACCAAAGCGTGGGTAGCCATACCCTCCTCCATATCCTCCAAATCCCCCTCCATATCCACCATATCCTCCGTATCCACCATACCCATACCCAGGCCGGCTCAGGGCTGACCCGACCATTGCTCCTCCTATGGCGCCTGCTGCAGCTGCTCCAGCTACTTTCCCTGCACTGGGACCACTGCTCTGGACGGGTCTGTAGCCTCCACCGCCCCAGCCCCGGCCCCGGCCGAAGCCTCCACCTCGGCCAAAGCCACCACGCCTGGCCTCAGAGCTGGGTAACAGTGTGGCGAGGAGAAGCAGGCAGAGGGTGGCTGTGAGAGGGAGTTTGTACAGGGCTGACATTATTCTTTATCCTGTGAAAATGAGACAAAAGACAGGAGTATAAATAAAAATGAGTAATAATAATAAATTGTTTGAGAAATGAGAAAGGACATAAGCAGCATTATAAGAAGAGTGCATCAGGCAGAAAATTACAATCACTGTAAATAAGTAAACACAAACTAATACATAAAGTGTAAAATGTTTAGAAAAAGTAAATAAACTAGAAAGTCCTGCATTCAAATATTAGCACCATCGAGAAAAATATATTTATAGCCAATCTATTTATATTTAAATCAAAATGCAATACACAAAATAATGAATGTAATATTGTATCTATTGTTTTATTATTATTATTGATGCACTAAGAGGTACACAAAATTAAAAATGTTTTTATCAATTTATACATAATTGAGTAGTTTAATCTAAAAACATGAAGCTAAAATTTCTAAAATCATAGCTCTCACATCAGTGTACAAGTACAATATTTGCCTAACAAATGTAGCATTAAGTAGAAAAAGGCCTGCTAATACTAATATAAGTACATGTAACCTGGATAGTACTGGAGTGCAGAAGTGGAGTAAATGTACTCAGTTCTGGGTCCTGAAGGCACTCAGCGCTCTCAAACAGACTGACGAGATGTTCTCATAGCAGCTTTAGTCCCTCTGTGTTATTTTTACGTCACTGATAAATTGAGAGCAGTACAGATCACGGCTCTTAATCCAGCTTTGTGAAGCCCTTCTTACACAAACACCGTCACAACTTAACACTGCAGCTGACCTGGAGTCAGATAACAGTCTTAACCTCTAATACCCTTTCATAAGGATCTAGATCTGTTCCCCTGGTGCATTAATGATCACAGTGCCAATGGACGTTTTCCCAGTGTTTAACACTGAATATGAAAGGTAAAACTTCATACCTAGTGAGAAATTCACCAAGACTACTACAGTATTTATAATATAAGTAGAAATAATAAATACGATGTACATAACATATCAAAGTAATGTTGTATATATGTGTACAGAATATGTACTGTACATGAATGCATTACTATGAAATTCATAAGATTATGATTTACAGACTAGATAATGAATATTATGACAATTTTTGAGAACTACAAAAATCAAATTATGTTCTGATGAATAATTTTTCTTCTGACAGTGTTTCTTCAAATAAATAATACAAATAATAATACACAATATTAGCGGTGGACAGTAACTACAGCAAGTACTTGTACTTGAAGAGTTTCATTTTATACGACTTTGTACTAAAAAATAAATATTGTACCTTTTACCCAACTACTTTATGTAACCAACTTAATCATTAAGCTTTTTCAGATTAAGGTTTAACACACAATATATGTCATTGGTTTATAGAATGATGCATTATCATATATTTGAAACATATATATGAAATATTTGAAGCAGTTACAGTTGTCAAAGTGCAAAAAACCTATTTTGTTGAATATTTTTGTACTTTTACTTAAAATTCGAAACACAGGACTTTAACTTGTATGGAGTATTTTATAGTGTGGTATTACTTTTTTTAAAGTAGTAAACAGTTCCTTCACTATGACCACATCTTCCATTGATACCCGGTGAGTGGCATGACATAATTTGCCGTCAACAAACTGTCTAATCTGCGGCCTCTTAAAAGATGAGTGGAGCTATAATTATGCTGGGTCACTTAGTTTGAGAATAATCCAGTAACTCTCAGCTTGCAGCTACAGAAATTTAGATTAGAGAAACACATTTTATTATAAATTTGACTCTGACCTGCCTCTCAGTACATTCATGATCCATTTTTCTAGAGATAGACTCTAATTTGTGCAGCCGAGGAGTTCAATAACAACACAATCACAACAAAAGAAATTCACAACTGAGAACAATGGTTAAAAAAAAAAAATCTAACTCTCAGAATAAACAGTCTCACCTGTTGAGCTTTTTGCAGTGCAGCGGTTCAGCGAACAACGTTCCTCTTCAGGCAGTAAAAAACCACAGCGTGTGTTTGCAGCTCAGACTCTTCACACAGTAAGATGTATGTTTCAAGGCCAACCTGTTATCCTCTAGACAACCTCAATCAGGAGTGGATCACTCTGTCTCAGACCTGTTCATTGGCTGAATGTGCAGTAAGCTGCTGTAGTACGTACATCAGATATAAATACCTGTGTGTTTGTGTGTGTGTGTGTGTGTGTGTGTGTGTGTGTGTGTGTGTGTATGTATAGAAGTATATATGTGTACATTTCTAATTTTGTCTCAATTATTCAACACTTAAGGAGCTCTCCCGAAGTTTCGAAGATGACTAATGTTATGTCTGTTAAATTATACAACACTGAAACATCATTATATAACATGCTACTGTTTCAACCAGAGATTACAGACATATTCGTATTTTGTCAGCGTAACTTTTTAACATTTTTTATTAAATAACAATCATTGTAAGAAAAAAAACCCTACTTTTTCCAAGTAGTGGCATGAAATCTTAACATCTTAAAGACTAAAGTTCCTCCATTATTTTGTAAAAGACACAATACAAAAGCAGGCAAGTCTTAAGAGTCACTAAAAATACAACATGCACGCTCTCAGAATCACACACACATACTCGTAATGACCTTTTCAACAACGATGTTAGAAATATTCAACGAACACGGACAAGAGCAAATGTATGCATAGCAATGTACTCGTGGAGGCAAACTGTACTGCTTTTAAATGCTCATTCATACATTTACAACACTCTTCCATCAATGCTCGTCGTAATTCACAGTCTCATGTTTCTCGTGTCATAAACTGTTCAATGAAAAATACGTAAGTTTGTACATGGAATCGAAGCAGTCATCTGTCTAATTTAACTGTGCTTTTAAAATCTCAGCATGACGTCTTCTTCTTGCCGTATTACATAAGGCAGTGATACATCAACAGAGAACCCCTAAGTGGTAAATTATAACTGACATTATGGGGGGGGGGGGCATATTTGTTTGATTAGAAGTTAGACTTTCATGTCTATATGCTAAATATGAAGCACCAGCTAACAGTTCAGCACAAAGACTGGGAACAGTGGAAAACAGCTGGGCTGGCTCTGTCCAAAGGTAACAAAATCCACCTGCCAGCATGCTAAAAGTCACTGATTAACATGTTTATTTAAACAACAAATTTCTGGGTTTTACAGTGACACACTGACAGGACTGATCTGACACATAACCCCCCTGTAAAACAGTTTTCCAGATTAAATGATGCCAAACAACGTGTTGATCAGTGAGCTTTAGAAGTGCTGGGAGGTGTTTTTAGCCAACAGTCTTTGTCTTAACATCGAACATCTCACTCTGTTTTTCCCAAAACATCAAAGACATTCAGTTTGAATGCCTGCAGACAGACAGTTGTCACAATCAGTTCACCAACAGACTGATGATCACAACATAAACAGATTATCTGTTCACACGTCCCTCAATAATCCCTGCAGTGAACTTCTCAGCTGCGACGAAATGGAGAGGGTCGATTAGATGCCTTCAGTTACAATTGTTCGCAAATTCTCAGACAGCAAGTAACATAAAGGCACGCACATGGCAGCATCCAGTGCATTATGGGACTGGATGCTGTCATCTTTTGAGGATCCACCGTTTTCTTTGTGGTCTGGTTGATTTCACATTGACTGAAACTGCATGGTCACTGGTCTGTTGTGGTTTCACCTCTGTTGCGTACTTTCCAGGGAAAACCTCCAGAATTTTCCGTATGTGTCTTTGTGCTCAGAGAAACCTTTTAACAGGCACTTTACCAAGACCATATTATTCAAAGTTTGTGCTTTAAATTCATTTGGGGTATCAGCTTGTCTCATTTTAGGCTCATTTTTGCAAAGTACTGCACTACAAAAAGGTTAAAATGACTCAGGATTAGAGGAATGTCTTTCTGTATGTACTGTATGTGCTGATTATGAGGAATAGAGAAATAAAAACAAAAAAGAGATAAAATTAAGACACTTTACAAGAGCCGTCATGACTCCCAAGACTACTGGTCACACCTAACGTGCACACAATTTAGCAAGTTTGACAGTTTGTTGACAGATCGGATGATTTGAAAAGATCCCATGCAGAGGAGCAGGGTAATCGCTGAAACACACACATTAGGTTTTTGTCTGTTGATTCTTGGTCACAGCTGGGTGGAGGATATGATGCTCTGGGAGAGGTTTTTACAGTCTGATCACATACATGTCGCCCCGTCTGGAAGACAACTTATCTGCTTCTCAATTATACACCGCAGGTACGTATACCTACAAGTACAAGCACACACATGCAGAGAGAGAAAGAATAAAGATCTGTGTCGGCAAGGATACTGTACAATTTGTGTAAGCTCATAACAGCTGATGAATGTCTTGACTGTGACATAAGATGAAGTAAATTATATACTCATATACTAATATTAATAACTACTAATACTAATATTTTTGTACCTCCTCCTGAGTTTCTGCACCTCTCTGTCCTCCTCCTCCTTCAGTTTGGTGATGAAACTCTGCAGGACAGGCATTTCAAACTTGATATACTGCGCCACCTGGTGGAAGAGGACAGAAATATAAATATAATGGTAAAGCACAAAAAAAGAAGGACTAATGCGTGCTACGTAAAAGGATAACTGGAGATAAAGAGGTAAGGATTATGGTATTATTATGTTCACTTATTATCAGGAGTAACAGCTCTGTATCGGAAACTCCTTTAAAGAAAAAACGACAATAAATATAGTGATTTACATCATATGTGACTTCTTCTCCCAGATCTTCTTCCATGAGGAAAACCTTGCAGACCTGCTCACACGGACCCTGCATTATTCTCAGCGCCAGAGGATAGTCGCTCCGCTTCAGTTTCACGCGCTCTGAAACATCCACAAAGGTATCGATTAACAGAAGAAAAATAACACATAATATATATTCCATCTCTCGACAAACTAGAGATAAAAGGAATAATTTAAACTCACCTCCACTTGCATGGACGAGGTAGATCGCAAAATCATCTGGGCTGTTTTCAATTTTGAACTTGTTGAGAAGAACTCGTAGCACCTGAGGCGTCCTCATGCAGCTGTTAATCCGGACATTAGTCACTGAGCCATAAGCAGGAGTAAACACGGCTGTCTGAAAAAACAAAAACAAAACATGTACATCAGTTTCCTATGTGTGTATACATATTTATGGGTGATCTGATTTTTTTTTTTTATATTTAAACTAGTTTAAAACAAATTTAAAGTAAAAAATAAACTGAAATGAACTCTGATTTTCAGACTTTCTAACGATCCCTTGATAAACATGTGGTGCTGGTATCACCTTATGGTTGTAGAAGTGTCCATTGATGGAGAAGCGATGGCGTCGAATTTTCCTCTGGTCGCTGGGTGACCGTCGCTGGCCCCGTCTTAACACCCCGGCATCACTCTTTGTCCTGAGGAGCTGAGCGGAGCTCTCACTGTCCTCTGTTCAAACACAAATCATTTCTTCAGATTATCAGTTATTATTCTTTAACATGAACAGAAATATTTTCGTGCTTGCAATCTTACAAAAATAGATCTTGAAATAGATCTCATAACATTTAATCACACTGACATCATCATTGTTAATCCTAATGTGGACAAGTTTTATGTTTTTATATAAGCTAAAATTGGAATAACACAGTATCGTCGTCTAAGGGTTGAAAAGACAAACTGTACACACACTAAGTAGCTTCAATTCCTTTCTCACGAGAGCTTGCCATTTTGGAGACGAGAGGTTTTTATAAAGCAGCTGAGACTTAATTAGAGATTTGGTCCCTACAAACATCATCATGCCAACAGGCTGATGGTCTGCTGGGTGCCAGACTTTGGTGCCAGTTCTATTGATGCCTATGGGAGACGAATGCAGAAGCACAATGAAAGGCAGCTTGACTACGTCTTTGATGAAGAAATGTCTCTAGCAAATAAAATCAGAGAGTAGATTTTTCTAAATGTGTATAGTCGTTTAATTACTCTTGGTCTTCAGTATCCAACGATGATCATGCTCATACTTTATTTCATTAATTTCCCTTTCTTTTATTTTGATCCAGAGGCTGTTTTATGATGATTTACAGGGCTATTAATAATCACATACTCAAATGAAACATTTACAAGCCTCCTCTGTAGATAAACTAAATCCTTAAATATAAAACAACAAAGGCATTTCATGAAACATTTAACAGTGAACTTGATCGTCAGAAAATAATGCATCATAATTGAATAAAACAATCTCTGCCATGATAAAAATCAACACTAATCTGGCTTCCTGCTGCGGCTAATCTACCTAACACCTGGTCACCATATAAAAGAGTGAAGATTGTGTTACATAAAGTTAGCTAATGGGCTCAGACTTCATTTAGTCTGAATACAGTTTAACTAACAAATGCCTGTTTACATCAGTAACACATTTATAAATGTGTATTTACTAATGCACAGGAACCTCCAGTCTCTTATAAATCTAAAACAACATTGATGTAAATTGCATGCATATAAATGTTTGAATTAAGATTCAAATGAAATGAAATGTACTTTGAAAACACATAACAGCCAAATAACAACACACCAAAATACTGGTGCCTCTATCGGCAGATTGATATCCAGTAAAACTGAAAGGAGAGAGATGAAATGGCGGTTTCCTATTCACCACTACGTTAGCTGCGCTGAGAGCTTTCAAGCGTGGCACCTGTGTGTGTTCACGTGCTACATAGTGTTTGTTTTTGGAGCTAAGATAATTTGATCTTCACCACCTCATGCAATGTCTCGGCAACTGATAAAATGACACAAATACAAAACAGTTTTATTTAGTTTAGTTTTGGGATTGATGTATTATGTTGTTTACTGGGAGTAATGCACTGTGTGTTAACATGTTTACATAGTCAGTAAAGCCACTCACCCTCTGCCTCTTCCATCACACCGTTGTTGTCTGGTTGGTCGTCAGGTGGCGTCACTTCCACTGTGGGCGGGCTCTGCTCTGTCGCCTGTTGACCATCTGTGCTGTTGGGAGAACTTCAAAAAGGAAACAAGAGTGAGAGAAGAAGAAGAGTCTGTAAAGATACCGAACAAGGACTTTAACTTTGACTGCAAACACTGATACAGAGGTGTGTCTTATTATTAGATTTCCTGCCATGTAGCAGCACTTTGTTATCTACATGTAGACCACATACGCTATTTACATCACATCCCTGTTGGTTAGTTTCAACTTGTGACAATGGTTCCTCTTTATTGATGTGGTTTTCCGTGTTTGAGATACCCTGTCACGTCTTGTAAGACCATTTCCTTTGATTTTTAAAGTAATCTCGGACTGATTTAGCAGATATATCAGGATGGATTATCGGCCTCTCTGTTTGAGAAGTTGTCTGTATGTTGCTTTTAAAACTTGCAACTGGCATTCGATCCAATAAAAAGCCACTTTACAGCTGTGATTGTAAAGACAATTTGTTTGCCTCTAAGTCCTTTTGTCCCGGAAACACCCAGCTGCATGCCCGTGATCTCTATTATCCCTGGAACAAGAATGGCTGCTCATGGGATTACAGAGCTGAACACGGGGCTTCAAGCCTACTGGCACACATTGATCTGTGGTAGCTTGGGGCAAAAAGCCAGAGGTGTGGGTTAAAAGGTTCACTTTTGTCTATGGACCACTGCCAACTGGTATTTCATCAGAAAATTTGGAAACTGTGAAAATCAAGTCTATATTTGTTGAATGAAATTAAATCCATAATATCAAGTAATGCCACCATCCAAAAAGTGATGACAATTAATCAGACAAAGTAGACATAATCTATATCTGCCCACGCTGACCTACTGTGTATCACCATTTCCGGTCAGCAAGGTGTAACTCGATCTGTCTGGACCTCTTACCCTTGACTGTCCAAATTGCAACCCGAGTGCCAGGACGTAGAGGAGGGGGGTGGTCGGATCCGCTCGTGGTCATCCTGCATCTGAAGCCTGATTGGTCGCCGCAGGCCCCAGAAGATATTAAGCAAGCCCTCGACAATCAGCTCCCCCTCCTCCTGTTGGGAGAGATGAGCTGTTATCAATGCACACACACATATAAATGCACACAATGGACAGTTATTACTCCTTTGGGATACATCGTATAATGGGTAGGGCATATTAGATTGCAAACGAGTGAGGGAAAAAGCAAAACGGGCGACAGGAAGACGGATAGACAGACAGACAGACGCTTCTGTATAAGGATAAAACAGATAGCTGTAAATACCCACCTCTCTGTGTCTGAGCTGTAGATTCTGTCCTTCATAGTAGAGGTTGTACGTCTTGAGATGTGAGAGGATGGTTACCCTGGAGACAGAGATGTTAAATCAGTAAGGAGGAAATGCTGGTTTAAAGGAGCATGTGGCTGAAATCACAAGTTTTAATTCATGTTGTGCCTCTAAATTCATGTCTTTATGTGTATACTTCACTTGATGTTAAAGTGTTTTAAACATCACAAACTGGGCTTCCACACAGTGATTTAGTTAGATTTTAATTATAGCTTACTCTGAATTATTTATTTGGAGAGCAGACATTATATAACTATATTAAAACACTGCATTGCCTTTATTTTGCAGATGTTTTCGTCAAAACTGTCCAAAATAAATGCATTCAAATGCCGCAGGAACATGAGCTAGATGACAACAAACAATTGCTGCTCAGTTTTCAGTGCTACAATACAGTGAGTGTTTTATGTGAGTGAGTTACCATGAGTTACCATACCGCAATGTTACCATGACACGACCCAGCTAAAAGTAAAAAAAACAGTAATATAGGTCTATCATTTGTCTCATATTTGCATTTACATTCTGGGTCTGTTTTTTTAACAACCTAGTTTGTGAATGCACCATTTTTTTGGCAGCCAACTCATAAATTGCAGCAAACAACAAGCACCTGAACTCAGCATTTAAGTGTGTTTTCATGCGTTTGACTCAGTGTATTTCTTGTATTTTATGTGTTAGTGTTAAATGTTACATACCATGCAACTCATAGCAAAGCTGCTGACTTTTTAATTCAGCACTGACAGCAATAAATGTAAGAAATCAAGTCTTAAAGATAAAAAGGCAACATCGCAAAAGGTCTTTTTGTGATGTTAAGGTTGAATTTCACTTGGTGTTTCACATGTACAGTGACCTAAGGAGGTCACCATGTGAAAAAAATGGTAAAAAAAAAAAAGATCTAAAGGTGCTATGTCGAGTTAGATTTTTATTAAAGAGATTTTGGTTATGGCGAAATG